>NW_024610094.1:0-49999 GCF_016920785.2 Ixodes scapularis | reverse complement strand
CGGTCTATTTGGGGGAATACTTCACGAAACAAGAACACGTCAAACCGCCCCTTTTAGACCGCAAGATGAATGTTATAACAAAGAAATCAATTAATGCGCCTTTATTAAATCGCTCTTCTTATTATACGAATACATTTAACGCCGGCGACGAGTGCCTTCAACCGCGTCTAGGGGACCCGTGAGCACGACGTTAGAAAGAGACAGACGTCTGGGAGGACAATTAGGGTGAAACAGTGGAAGTTGGCCGAAAAGAGTTTTTGCCTTACCAGCGCTGAAAGGAGGCAAAGATTTTTCTGATAATGGGGCCCTTTTTTTCGCTCAGAAGCGATCTATTTCGGGGCATACTTCACGAAACAAGAACACGTCAAACCGCCCCTTTTAGACCGCAAGATGAATGTTATAACAAAGAAATCAATTAATGCGCCTTTATTAAATCGCTATTCTTATTATACGAATACATTTAACGCCGGCGACGAGTGCCTTCAACCGCGTCTAGGGGACCCGTGAGCACGACGTTAGAAAGAGACAGACGTCTGGGAGGACAATTAGGGGTAAACAGTGGAAGTTGGCCGAAAAGAGTTTTCGCCTTACCAGCGCTGAAAGGAGGCAAATATTTTTCTGATATTGGGGCCCTTTTTTTCGCTCAGAAGCGGTCTATTTGGGGGAATACTTCACGAAACAAGAACACGTCAAACCGCCCCTTTTAGACCGCAAGATGAATGTTATAACAAAGAAATCAATTAATGCGCCTTTATTAAATCGCTATTCTTATTATACGAATACATTTAACGCCGGCGACGAGTGCCTTCAAACGCGTCCAGGGGACCCGTGAGCACGACGTTAGAAAGAGACAGACGTCTGGGAGGACAATTAGGGTGAAACAGTGGAAGTTGGCCGAAAAGAGTTTTCGCCTTACCAGCGCTGAAAGGAGGCAAAGATTTTTCTGATAATGGGGCCCTTTTTTTCGCTCAGAAGCGGTCTATTTGGGGGAATACTTCACGAAACAAGAACACGTCAAACCGCCCCTTTTAGACCGCAAGATGAATGTTATAACAAAGAAATCAATTAATGCGCCTTTATTAAATCGCTATTCTTATTATACGAATACATTTAACGCCGGCGACGAGTGCCTTCAAACGCGTCCAGGGGACCCGTGAGCACGACGTTAGAAAGAGACAGACGTCTGGGAGGACAATTAGGGTGAAACAGTGGAAGTTGGCCGAAAAGAGTTTTTGCCTTACCAGCGCTGAAAGGAGGCAAAGATTTTTCTGATAATGGGGCCCTTTTTTTCGCTCAGAAGCGATCTATTTCGGGGCATACTTCACGAAACAAGAACACGTCAAACCGCCCCTTTTAGACCGCAAGATGAATGTTATAACAAAGAAATCAATTAATGCGCCTTTATTAAATCGCTATTCTTATTATACGAATACATTTAACGCCGGCGACGAGTGCCTTCAACCGCGTCCAGGGGACCCGTGAGCACGACGTTAGAAAGAGACAGACGTCTGGGAGGACAATTAGGGTGAAACAGTGGAAGTTGGCCGAAAAGAGTTTTTGCCTTACCAGCGCTGAAAGGAGGCAAATATTTTTCTGATATTGGGGCCCTTTTTTTCGCTCAGAAGCGGTCTATTTGGGGGAATACTTCACGAAACAAGAACACGTCAAACCGCCCCTTTTAGACCGCAAGATGAATGTTATAACAAAGAAATCAATTAATGCGCCTTTATTAAATCGCTATTCTTATTATACGAATACATTTAACGCCGGCGACGAGTGCCTTCAACCGCGTCCAGGGGACCCGTGAGCACGACGTTAGAAAGAGACAGACGTCTGGGAGGACAATTAGGGGTAAACAGTGGAAGTTGGCCGAAAAGAGTTTTTGCCTTACCAGCGCTGAAAGGAGGCAAATATTTTTCTGATAATGAGGCCCTTTTTTTCGCTCAGAAGCGGTCTATTTGGGGGAATACTTCACGAAACAAGAACACGTCAAACCGCCCCTTTTAGACCGCAAGATGAATGTTATAACAAAGTAATCAATTAATGCGCCTTTATTAAATCGCTATTCTTATTATACGAATACATTTAACGCCGGCGACGAGTGCCTTCAACCGCGTCCAGGGGACCCGTGAGCACGACGTTAGAAAGAGACAGACGTCTGGGAGGACAATTAGGGTGAAACAGTGGAAGTTGGCCGAAAAGAGTTTTCGCCTTACCAGCGCTGAAAGGAGGCAAATATTTTTCTGATATTGGGGCCCTTTTTTTCGCTCAGAAGCGGTCTATTTGGGGGAATACTTCACGAAACAAGAACACGTCAAACCGCCCCTTTTAGACCGCAAGATGAATGTTATAACAAAGAAATCAATTAATGCGCCTTTATTAAATCGCTATTCTTATTATACGAATACATTTAACGCCGGCGACGAGTGCCTTCAACCGCGTCCAGGGGACCCGTGAGCACGACGTTAGAAAGAGACAGACGTCTGGGAGGACAATTAGGGTGAAACAGTGGAAGTTGGCCGAAAAGAGTTTTTGCCTTACCAGCGCTGAAAGGAGGCAAATATTTTTCTGATATTGGGGCCCTTTTTTTCGCTCAGAAGCGGTCTATTTGGGGGAATACTTCACGAAACAAGAACACGTCAAACCGCCCCTTTTAGACCGCAAGATGAATGTTATAACAAAGTAATCAATTAATGCGCCTTTATTAAATCGCTATTCTTATTATACGAATACATTTAACGCCGGCGACGAGTGCCTTCAACCGCGTCCAGGGGACCCGTGAGCACGACGTTAGAAAGAGACAGACGTCTGGGAGGACAATTAGGGTGAAACAGTGGAAGTTGGCCGAAAAGAGTTTTCGCCTTACCAGCGCTGAAAGGAGGCAAAGATTTTTCTGATAATGGGGCCCTTTTTTTCGCTCAGAAGCGGTCTATTTGGGGGAATACTTCACGAAACAAGAACACGTCAAACCGCCCCTTTTAGACCGCAAGATGAATGTTATAACAAAGAAATCAATTAATGCGCCTTTATTAAATCGCTATTCTTATTATACGAATACATTTAACGCCGGCGACGAGTGCCTTCAACCGCGTCCAGGGGACCCGTGAGCACGACGTTAGAAAGAGACAGACGTCTGGGAGGACAATTAGGGTGAAACAGTGGAAGTTGGCCGAAAAGAGTTTTTGCCTTACCAGCGCTGAAAGGAGGCAAATATTTTTCTGATATTGGGGCCCTTTTTTTCGCTCAGAAGCGGTCTATTTGGGGGAATACTTCACGAAACAAGAACACGTCAAACCGCCCCTTTTAGACCGCAAGATGAATGTTATAACAAAGTAATCAATTAATGCGCCTTTATTAAATCGCTATTCTTATTATACGAATACATTTAACGCCGGCGACGAGTGCCTTCAACCGCGTCCAGGGGACCCGTGAGCACGACGTTAGAAAGAGACAGACGTCTGGGAGGACAATTAGGGTGAAACAGTGGAAGTTGGCCGAAAAGAGTTTTCGCCTTACCAGCGCTGAAAGGAGGCAAATATTTTTCTGATATTGGGGCCCTTTTTTTCGCTCAGAAGCGGTCTATTTGGGGGAATACTTCACGAAACAAGAACACGTCAAACCGCCCCTTTTAGACCGCAAGATGAATGTTATAACAAAGAAATCAATTAATGCGCCTTTATTAAATCGCTATTCTTATTATACGAATACATTTAACGCCGGCGACGAGTGCCTTCAACCGCGTCCAGGGGACCCGTGAGCACGACGTTAGAAAGAGACAGACGTCTGGGAGGACAATTAGGGTGAAACAGTGGAAGTTGGCCGAAAAGAGTTTTTGCCTTACCAGCGCTGAAAGGAGGCAAATATTTTTCTGATAATGAGGCCCTTTTTTTCGCTCAGAAGCGGTCTATTTGGGGGAATACTTCACGAAACAAGAACACGTCAAACCGCCCCTTTTAGACCGCAAGATGAATGTTATAACAAAGAAATCAATTAATGCGCCTTTATTAAATCGCTATTCTTATTATACGAATACATTTAACGCCGGCGACGAGTGCCTTCAACCGCGTCCAGGGGACCCGTGAGCACGACGTTAGAAAGAGACAGACGTCTGGGAGGACAATTAGGGTGAAACAGTGGAAGTTGGCCGAAAAGAGTTTTTGCCTTACCAGCGCTGAAAGGAGGCAAATATTTTTCTGATATTGGGGCCCTTTTTTTCGCTCAGAAGCGGTCTATTTGGGGGAATACTTCACGAAACAAGAACACGTCAAACCGCCCCTTTTAGACCGCAAGATGAATGTTATAACAAAGAAATCAATTAATGCGCCTTTATTAAATCGCTATTCTTATTATACGAATACATTTAACGCCGGCGACGAGTGCCTTCAACCGCGTCCAGGGGACCCGTGAGCACGACGTTAGAAAGAGACAGACGTCTGGGAGGACAATTAGGGGTAAACAGTGGAAGTTGGCCGAAAAGAGTTTTCGCCTTACCAGCGCTGAAAGGAGGCAAATATTTTTCTGATATTGGGGCCCTTTTTTTCGCTCAGAAGCGGTCTATTTGGGGGAATACTTCACGAAACAAGAACACGTCAAACCGCCCCTTTTAGACCGCAAGATGAATGTTATAACAAAGAAATCAATTAATGCGCCTTTATTAAATCGCTATTCTTATTATACGAATACATTTAACGCCGGCGACGAGTGCCTTCAAACGCGTCCAGGGGACCCGTGAGCACGACGTTAGAAAGAGACAGACGTCTGGGAGGACAATTAGGGGTAAACAGTGGAAGTTGGCCGAAAAGAGTTTTTGCCTTACCAGCGCTGAAAGGAGGCAAAGATTTTTCTGATAATGGGGCCCTTTTTTTCGCTCAGAAGCGGTCTATTTGGGGGAATACTTCACGAAACAAGAACACGTCAAACCGCCCCTTTTAGACCGCAAGATGAATGTTATAACAAAGAAATCAATTAATGCGCCTTTATTAAATCGCTATTCTTATTATACGAATACATTTAACGCCGGCGACGAGTGCCTTCAAACGCGTCCAGGGGACCCGTGAGCACGACGTTAGAAAGAGACAGACGTCTGGGAGGACAATTAGGGTTAAACAGTGGAAGTTGGCCGAAAAGAGTTTTTGCCTTACCAGCGCTGAAAGGAGGCAAAGATTTTTCTGATAATGGGGCCCTTTTTTTCGCTCAGAAGCGGTCTATTTGGGGGAATACTTCACGAAACAAGAACACGTCAAACCGCCCCTTTTAGACCGCAAGATGAATGTTATAACAAAGAAATCAATTAATGCGCCTTTATTAAATCGCTATTCTTATTATACGAATACATTTAACGCCGGCGACGAGTGCCTTCAACCGCGTCCAGGGGACCCGTGAGCACGACGTTAGAAAGAGACAGACGTCTGGGAGGACAATTAGGGTGAAACAGTGGAAGTTGGCCGAAAAGAGTTTTTGCCTTACCAGCGCTGAAAGGAGGCAAAGATTTTTCTGATAATGGGGCCCTTTTTTTCGCTCAGAAGCGGTCTATTTGGGGGAATACTTCACGAAACAAGAACACGTCAAACCGCCCCTTTTAGACCGCAAGATGAATGTTATAACAAAGAAATCAATTAATGCGCCTTTATTAAATCGCTATTCTTATTATACGAATACATTTAACGCCGGCGACGAGTGCCTTCAACCGCGTCCAGGGGACCCGTGAGCACGACGTTAGAAAGAGACAGACGTCTGGGAGGACAATTAGGGTGAAACAGTGGAAGTTGGCCGAAAAGAGTTTTTGCCTTACCAGCGCTGAAAGGAGGCAAAGATTTTTCTGATAATGGGGCCCTTTTTTTCGCTCAGAAGCGGTCTATTTGGGGGAATACTTCACGAAACAAGAACACGTCAAACCGCCCCTTTTAGACCGCAAGATGAATGTTATAACAAAGAAATCAATTAATGCGCCTTTATTAAATCGCTATTCTTATTATACGAATACATTTAACGCCGGCGACGAGTGCCTTCAACCGCGTCCAGGGGACCCGTGAGCACGACGTTAGAAAGAGACAGACGTCTGGGAGGACAATTCGGGTGAAACAGTGGAAGTTGGCCGAAAAGAGTTTTTGCCTTACCAGCGCTGAAAGGAGGCAAAGATTTTTCTGATAATGGGGCCCTTTTTTTCGCTCAGAAGCGGTCTATTTGGGGGAATACTTCACGAAACAAGAACACGTCAAACCGCCCCTTTTAGACCGCAAGATGAATGTTATAACAAAGAAATCAATTAATGCGCCTTTATTAAATCGCTATTCTTATTATACGAATACATTTAACGCCGGCGACGAGTGCCTTCAACCGCGTCCAGGGGACCCGTGAGCACGACGTTAGAAAGAGACAGACGTCTGGGAGGACAATTAGGGTGAAACAGTGGAAGTTGGCCGAAAAGAGTTTTTGCCTTACCAGCGCTGAAAGGAGGCAAAGATTTTTCTGATAATGGGGCCCTTTTTTTCGCTCAGAAGCGGTCTATTTGGGGGAATACTTCACGAAACAAGAACACGTCAAACCGCCCCTTTTAGACCGCAAGATGAATGTTATAACAAAGAAATCAATTAATGCGCCTTTATTAAATCGCTATTCTTATTATACGAATACATTTAACGCCGGCGACGAGTGCCTTCAAACGCGTCCAGGGGACCCGTGAGCACGACGTTAGAAAGAGACAGACGTCTGGGAGGACAATTAGGGTGAAACAGTGGAAGTTGGCCGAAAAGAGTTTTTGCCTTACCAGCGCTGAAAGGAGGCAAAGATTTTTCTGATAATGGGGCCCTTTTTTTCGCTCAGAAGCGGTCTATTTGGGGGAATACTTCACGAAACAAGAACACGTCAAACCGCCCCTTTTAGACCGCAAGATGAATGTTATAACAAAGAAATCAATTAATGCGCCTTTATTAAATCGCTATTCTTATTATACGAATACATTTAACGCCGGCGACGAGTGCCTTCAACCGCGTCCAGGGGACCCGTGAGCACGACGTTAGAAAGAGACAGACGTCTGGGAGGACAATTAGGGTGAAACAGTGGAAGTTGGCCGAAAAGAGTTTTTGCCTTACCAGCGCTGAAAGGAGGCAAAGATTTTTCTGATAATGGGGCCCTTTTTTTCGCTCAGAAGCGGTCTATTTGGGGGAATACTTCACGAAACAAGAACACGTCAAACCGCCCCTTTTAGACCGCAAGATGAATGTTATAACAAAGAAATCAATTAATGCGCCTTTATTAAATCGCTATTCTTATTATACGAATACATTTAACGCCGGCGACGAGTGCCTTCAACCGCGTCCAGGGGACCCGTGAGCACGACGTTAGAAAGAGACAGACGTCTGGGAGGACAATTAGGGTGAAACAGTGGAAGTTGGCCGAAAAGAGTTTTTGCCTTACCAGCGCTGAAAGGAGGCAAAGATTTTTCTGATAATGGGGCCCTTTTTTTCGCTCAGAAGCGGTCTATTTGGGGGAATACTTCACGAAACAAGAACACGTCAAACCGCCCCTTTTAGACCGCAAGATGAATGTTATAACAAAGAAATCAATTAATGCGCCTTTATTAAATCGCTATTCTTATTATACGAATACATTTAACGCCGGCGACGAGTGCCTTCAAACGCGTCCAGGGGACCCGTGAGCACGACGTTAGAAAGAGACAGACGTCTGGGAGGACAATTAGGGGTAAACAGTGGAAGTTGGCCGAAAAGAGTTTTTGCCTTACCAGCGCTGAAAGGAGGCAAAGATTTTTCTGATAATGGGGCCCTTTTTTTCGCTCAGAAGCGGTCTATTTCGGGGCATACTTCACGAAACAAGAACACGTCAAACCGCCCCTTTTAGACCGCAAGATGAATGTTATAACAAAGAAATCAATTAATGCGCCTTTATTAAATCGCTATTCTTATTATACGAATACATTTAACGCCGGCGACGAGTGCCTTCAACCGCGTCCAGGGGACCCGTGAGCACGACGTTAGAAAGAGACAGACGTCTGGGAGGACAATTAGGGGTAAACAGTGGAAGTTGGCCGAAAAGAGTTTTCGCCTTACCAGCGCTGAAAGGAGGCAAAGATTTTTCTGATAATGGGGCCCTTTTTTTCGCTCAGAAGCGATCTATTTCGGGGCATACTTCACGAAACAAGAACACGTCAAACCGCCCCTTTTAGACCGCAAGATGAATGTTATAACAAAGAAATCAATTAATGCGCCTTTATTAAATCGCTCTTCTTATTATACGAATACATTTAACGCCGGCGACGAGTGCCTTCAACCGCGTCAAGGGGACCCGTGAGCACGACGTTAGAAAGAGACAGACGTCTGGGAGGACAATTAGGGGTAAACAGTGGAAGTTGGCCGAAAAGAGTTTTCGCCTTACCAGCGCTGAAAGGAGGCAAAGATTTTTCTGATAATGGGGCCCTTTTTTTCGCTCAGAAGCGGTCTATTTCGGGGCATACTTCACGAAACAAGAACACGTCAAACCGCCCCTTTTAGACCGCAAGATGAATGTTATAACAAAGAAATCAATTAATGCGCCTTTATTAAATCGCTCTTCTTATTATACGAATACATTTAACGCCGGCGACGAGTGCCTTCAACCGCGTCAAGGGGACCCGTGAGCACGACGTTAGAAAGAGACAGACGTCTGGGAGGACAATTAGGGGTAAACAGTGGAAGTTGGCCGAAAAGAGTTTTCGCCTTACCAGCGCTGAAAGGAGGCAAAGATTTTTCTGATAATGGGGCCCTTTTTTTCGCTCAGAAGCGATCTATTTCGGGGCATACTTCACGAAACAAGAACACGTCAAACCGCCCCTTTTAGACCGCAAGATGAATGTTATAACAAAGAAATCAATTAATGCGCCTTTATTAAATCGCTCTTCTTATTATACGAATACATTTAACGCCGGCGACGAGTGCCTTCAACCGCGTCAAGGGGACCCGTGAGCACGACGTTAGAAAGAGACAGACGTCTGGGAGGACAATTAGGGGTAAACAGTGGAAGTTGGCCGAAAAGAGTTTTCGCCTTACCAGCGCTGAAAGGAGGCAAAGATTTTTCTGATAATGGGGCCCTTTTTTTCGCTCAGAAGCGGTCTATTTCGGGGCATACTTCACGAAACAAGAACACGTCAAACCGCCCCTTTTAGACCGCAAGATGAATGTTATAACAAAGAAATCAATTAATGCGCCTTTATTAAATCGCTCTTCTTATTATACGAATACATTTAACGCCGGCGACGAGTGCCTTCAACCGCGTCAAGGGGACCCGTGAGCACGACGTTAGAAAGAGACAGACGTCTGGGAGGACAATTAGGGGTAAACAGTGGAAGTTGGCCGAAAAGAGTTTTCGCCTTACCAGCGCTGAAAGGAGGCAAAGATTTTTCTGATAATGGGGCCCTTTTTTTCGCTCAGAAGCGATCTATTTCGGGGCATACTTCACGAAACAAGAACACGTCAAACCGCCCCTTTTAGACCGCAAGATGAATGTTATAACAAAGAAATCAATTAATGCGCCTTTATTAAATCGCTCTTCTTATTATACGAATACATTTAACGCCGGCGACGAGTGCCTTCAACCGCGTCAAGGGGACCCGTGAGCACGACGTTAGAAAGAGACAGACGTCTGGGAGGACAATTAGGGGTAAACAGTGGAAGTTGGCCGAAAAGAGTTTTCGCCTTACCAGCGCTGAAAGGAGGCAAAGATTTTTCTGATAATGGGGCCCTTTTTTTCGCTCAGAAGCGATCTATTTCGGGGCATACTTCACGAAACAAGAACACGTCAAACCGCCCCTTTTAGACCGCAAGATGAATGTTATAACAAAGAAATCAATTAATGCGCCTTTATTAAATCGCTCTTCTTATTATACGAATACATTTAACGCCGGCGACGAGTGCCTTCAACCGCGTCAAGGGGACCCGTGAGCACGACGTTAGAAAGAGACAGACGTCTGGGAGGACAATTAGGGGTAAACAGTGGAAGTTGGCCGAAAAGAGTTTTCGCCTTACCAGCGCTGAAAGGAGGCAAAGATTTTTCTGATAATGGGGCCCTTTTTTTCGCTCAGAAGCGATCTATTTCGGGGCATACTTCACGAAACAAGAACACGTCAAACCGCCCCTTTTAGACCGCAAGATGAATGTTATAACAAAGAAATCAATTAATGCGCCTTTATTAAATCGCTCTTCTTATTATACGAATACATTTAACGCCGGCGACGAGTGCCTTCAACCGCGTCCAGGGGACCCGTGAGCACGACGTTAGAAAGAGACAGACGTCTGGGAGGACAATTAGGGGTAAACAGTGGAAGTTGGCCGAAAAGAGTTTTCGCCTTACCAGCGCTGAAAGGAGGCAAAGATTTTTCTGATAATGGGGCCCTTTTTTTCGCTCAGAAGCGATCTATTTCGGGGCATACTTCACGAAACAAGAACACGTCAAACCGCCCCTTTTAGACCGCAAGATGAATGTTATAACAAAGAAATCAATTAATGCGCCTTTATTAAATCGCTCTTCTTATTATACGAATACATTTAACGCCGGCGACGAGTGCCTTCAACCGCGTCAAGGGGACCCGTGAGCACGACGTTAGAAAGAGACAGACGTCTGGGAGGACAATTAGGGGTAAACAGTGGAAGTTGGCCGAAAAGAGTTTTCGCCTTACCAGCGCTGAAAGGAGGCAAAGATTTTTCTGATAATGGGGCCCTTTTTTTCGCTCAGAAGCGGTCTATTTCGGGGCATACTTCACGAAACAAGAACACGTCAAACCGCCCCTTTTAGACCGCAAGATGAATGTTATAACAAAGAAATCAATTAATGCGCCTTTATTAAATCGCTCTTCTTATTATACGAATACATTTAACGCCGGCGACGAGTGCCTTCAACCGCGTCAAGGGGACCCGTGAGCACGACGTTAGAAAGAGACAGACGTCTGGGAGGACAATTAGGGGTAAACAGTGGAAGTTGGCCGAAAAGAGTTTTCGCCTTACCAGCGCTGAAAGGAGGCAAAGATTTTTCTGATAATGGGGCCCTTTTTTTCGCTCAGAAGCGGTCTATTTCGGGGCATACTTCACGAAACAAGAACACGTCAAACCGCCCCTTTTAGACCGCAAGATGAATGTTATAACAAAGAAATCAATTAATGCGCCTTTATTAAATCGCTCTTCTTATTATACGAATACATTTAACGCCGGCGACGAGTGCCTTCAACCGCGTCAAGGGGACCCGTGAGCACGACGTTAGAAAGAGACAGACGTCTGGGAGGACAATTAGGGGTAAACAGTGGAAGTTGGCCGAAAAGAGTTTTCGCCTTACCAGCGCTGAAAGGAGGCAAAGATTTTTCTGATAATGGGGCCCTTTTTTTCGCTCAGAAGCGGTCTATTTGGGGGAATACTTCACGAAACAAGAACACGTCAAACCGCCCCTTTTAGACCGCAAGATGAATGTTATAACAAAGAAATCAATTAATGCGCCTTTATTAAATCGCTCTTCTTATTATACGAATACATTTAACGCCGGCGACGAGTGCCTTCAACCGCGTCCAGGGGACCCGTGAGCACGACGTTAGAAAGAGACAGACGTCTGGGAGGACAATTAGGGGTAAACAGTGGAAGTTGGCCGAAAAGAGTTTTCGCCTTACCAGCGCTGAAAGGAGGCAAAGATTTTTCTGATAATGGGGCCCTTTTTTTCGCTCAGAAGCGGTCTATTTGGGGGAATACTTCACGAAACAAGAACACGTCAAACCGCCCCTTTTAGACCGCAAGATGAATGTTATAACAAAGAAATCAATTAATGCGCCTTTATTAAATCGCTCTTCTTATTATACGAATACATTTAACGCCGGCGACGAGTGCCTTCAACCGCGTCAAGGGGACCCGTGAGCACGACGTTAGAAAGAGACAGACGTCTGGGAGGACAATTAGGGGTAAACAGTGGAAGTTGGCCGAAAAGAGTTTTCGCCTTACCAGCGCTGAAAGGAGGCAAAGATTTTTCTGATAATGGGGCCCTTTTTTTCGCTCAGAAGCGATCTATTTCGGGGCATACTTCACGAAACAAGAACACGTCAAACCGCCCCTTTTAGACCGCAAGATGAATGTTATAACAAAGAAATCAATTAATGCGCCTTTATTAAATCGCTCTTCTTATTATACGAATACATTTAACGCCGGCGACGAGTGCCTTCAACCGCGTCCAGGGGACCCGTGAGCACGACGTTAGAAAGAGACAGACGTCGGGGAGGACAATTAGGGGTAAACAGTGGAAGTTGGCCGAAAAGAGTTTTCGCCTTACCAGCGCTGAAAGGAGGCAAAGATTTTTCTGATAATGAGGCCCTTTTTTTCGCTCAGAAGCGGTCTATTTGGGGGAATACTTCACGAAACAAGAACACGTCAAACCGCCCCTTTTAGACCGCAAGATGAATGTTATAACAAAGAAATCAATTAATGCGCCTTTATTAAATCGCTCTTCTTATTATACGAATACATTTAACGCCGGCGACGAGTGCCTTCAACCGCGTCCAGGGGACCCGTGAGCACGACGTTAGAAAGAGACAGACGTCTGGGAGGACAATTAGGGGTAAACAGTGGAAGTTGGCCGAAAAGAGTTTTTGCCTTACCAGCGCTGAAAGGAGGCAAAGATTTTTCTGATAATGAGGCCCTTTTTTTCGCTCAGAAGCGGTCTATTTGGGGGAATACTTCACGAAACAAGAACACGTCAAACCGCCCCTTTTAGACCGCAAGATGAATGTTATAACAAAGAAATCAATTAATGCGCCTTTATTAAATCGCTCTTCTTATTATACGAATACATTTAACGCCGGCGACGAGTGCCTTCAACCGCGTCCAGGGGACCCGTGAGCACGACGTTAGAAAGAGACAGACGTCTGGGAGGACAATTAGGGTTAAACAGTGGAAGTTGGCCGAAAAGAGTTTTCGCCTTACCAGCGCTGAAAGGAGGCAAAGATTTTTCTGATAATGAGGCCCTTTTTTTCGCTCAGAAGCGGTCTATTTGGGGGAATACTTCACGAAACAAGAACACGTCAAACCGCCCCTTTTAGACCGCAAGATGAATGTTATAACAAAGAAATCAATTAATGCGCCTTTATTAAATCGCTCTTCTTATTATACGAATACATTTAACGCCGGCGACGAGTGCCTTCAACCGCGTCAAGGGGACCCGTGAGCACGACGTTAGAAAGAGACAGACGTCTGGGAGGACAATTAGGGTTAAACAGTGGAAGTTGGCCGAAAAGAGTTTTCGCCTTTCCAGCGCTGAAAGGAGGCAAAGATTTTTCTGATAATGGGGCCCTTTTTTTCGCTCAGAAGCGATCTATTTCGGGGCATACTTCACGAAACAAGAACACGTCAAACCGCCCCTATTAGACCGCAAGATGAATGTTATAACAAAGTAATCAATTAATGCGCCTTTATTAAATCGCTCTTCTTATTATACGAATACATTTAACGCCGGCGACGAGTGCCTTCAACCGCGTCCAGGGGACCCGTGAGCACGACGTTAGAAAGAGACAGACGTCTGGGAGGACAATTAGGGTTAAACAGTGGAAGTTGGCCGAAAAGAGTTTTCGCCTTACCAGCGCTGAAAGGAGGCAAAGATTTTTCTGATAATGGGGCCCTTTTTTTCGCTCAGAAGCGATCTATTTGGGGGCATACTTCACGAAACAAGAACACGTCAAACCGCCCCTATTAGACCGCAAGATGAATGTTATAACAAAGTAATCAATTAATGCGCCTTTATTAAATCGCTATTCTTATTATACGAATACATTTAACGCCGGCGACGAGTGCCTTCAACCGCGTCCAGGGGACCCGTGAGCACGACGTTAGAAAGAGACAGACGTCTGGGAGGACAATTAGGGGTAAACAGTGGAAGTTGGCCGAAAAGAGTTTTTGCCTTACCAGCGCTGAAAGGAGGCAAAGATTTTTCTGATAATGAGGCCCTTTTTTTCGCTCAGAAGCGGTCTATTTGGGGGAATACTTCACGAAACAAGAACACGTCAAACCGCCCCTTTTAGACCGCAAGATGAATGTTATAACAAAGAAATCAATTAATGCGCCTTTATTAAATCGCTCTTCTTATTATACGAATACATTTAACGCCGGCGACGAGTGCCTTCAACCGCGTCCAGGGGACCCGTGAGCACGACGTTAGAAAGAGACAGACGTCTGGGAGGACAATTAGGGTTAAACAGTGGAAGTTGGCCGAAAAGAGTTTTCGCCTTTCCAGCGCTGAAAGGAGGCAAAGATTTTTCTGATAATGGGGCCCTTTTTTTCGCTCAGAAGCGATCTATTTCGGGGCATACTTCACGAAACAAGAACACGTCAAACCGCCCCTTTTAGACCGCAAGATGAATGTTATAACAAAGAAATCAATTAATGCGCCTTTATTAAATCGCTCTTCTTATTATACGAATACATTTAACGCCGGCGACGAGTGCCTTCAACCGCGTCCAGGGGACCCGTGAGCACGACGTTAGAAAGAGACAGACGTCTGGGAGGACAATTAGGGTTAAACAGTGGAAGTTGGCCGAAAAGAGTTTTCGCCTTTCCAGCGCTGAAAGGAGGCAAAGATTTTTCTGATAATGGGGCCCTTTTTTTCGCTCAGAAGCGATCTATTTCGGGGCATACTTCACGAAACAAGAACACGTCAAACCGCCCCTATTAGACCGCAAGATGAATGTTATAACAAAGTAATCAATTAATGCGCCTTTATTAAATCGCTATTCTTATTATACGAATACATTTAACGCCGGCGACGAGTGCCTTCAACCGCGTCCAGGGGACCCGTGAGCACGACGTTAGAAAGAGACAGACGTCTGGGAGGACAATTAGGGTTAAACAGTGGAAGTTGGCCGAAAAGAGTTTTCGCCTTTCCAGCGCTGAAAGGAGGCAAAGATTTTTCTGATAATGGGGCCCTTTTTTTCGCTCAGAAGCGATCTATTTCGGGGCATACTTCACGAAACAAGAACACGTCAAACCGCCCCTTTTAGACCGCAAGATGAATGTTATAACAAAGAAATCAATTAATGCGCCTTTATTAAATCGCTCTTCTTATTATACGAATACATTTAACGCCGGCGACGAGTGCCTTCAACCGCGTCCAGGGGACCCGTGAGCACGACGTTAGAAAGAGACAGACGTCTGGGAGGACAATTAGGGTTAAACAGTGGAAGTTGGCCGAAAAGAGTTTTCGCCTTTCCAGCGCTGAAAGGAGGCAAAGATTTTTCTGATAATGGGGCCCTTTTTTTCGCTCAGAAGCGATCTATTTGGGGGCATACTTCACGAAACAAGAACACGTCAAACCGCCCCTATTAGACCGCAAGATGAATGTTATAACAAAGTAATCAATTAATGCGCCTTTATTAAATCGCTATTCTTATTATACGAATACATTTAACGCCGGCGACGAGTGCCTTCAACCGCGTCCAGGGGACCCGTGAGCACGACGTTAGAAAGAGACAGACGTCTGGGAGGACAATTAGGGTTAAACAGTGGAAGTTGGCCGAAAAGAGTTTTCGCCTTTCCAGCGCTGAAAGGAGGCAAAGATTTTTCTGATAATGGGGCCCTTTTTTTCGCTCAGAAGCGATCTATTTCGGGGCATACTTCACGAAACAAGAACACGTCAAACCGCCCCTTTTAGACCGCAAGATGAATGTTATAACAAAGAAATCAATTAATGCGCCTTTATTAAATCGCTCTTCTTATTATACGAATACATTTAACGCCGGCGACGAGTGCCTTCAACCGCGTCCAGGGGACCCGTGAGCACGACGTTAGAAAGAGACAGACGTCTGGGAGGACAATTAGGGTTAAACAGTGGAAGTTGGCCGAAAAGAGTTTTCGCCTTTCCAGCGCTGAAAGGAGGCAAAGATTTTTCTGATAATGGGGCCCTTTTTTTCGCTCAGAAGCGATCTATTTGGGGGCATACTTCACGAAACAAGAACACGTCAAACCGCCCCTATTAGACCGCAAGATGAATGTTATAACAAAGTAATCAATTAATGCGCCTTTATTAAATCGCTATTCTGATTATACGAATACATTTAACGCCGGCGACGAGTGCCTTCAACCGCGTCCAGGGGACCCGTGAGCACGACGTTAGAAAGAGACAGACGTCTGGGAGGACAATTAGGGTTAAACAGTGGAAGTTGGCCGAAAAGAGTTTTCGCCTTTCCAGCGCTGAAAGGAGGCAAAGATTTTTCTGATAATGGGGCCCTTTTTTTCGCTCAGAAGCGATCTATTTGGGGGCATACTTCACGAAACAAGAACACGTCAAACCGCCCCTATTAGACCGCAAGATGAATGTTATAACAAAGAAATCAATTAATGCGCCTTTATTAAATCGCTATTCTTATTATACGAATACATTTAACGCCGGCGACGAGTGCCTTCAACCGCGTCCAGGGGACCCGTGAGCACGACGTTAGAAAGAGACAGACGTCTGGGAGGACAATTTGGGTTAAACAGTGGAAGTTGGCCGAAAAGAGTTTTCGCCTTACCAGCGCTGAAAGGAGGCAAAGATTTTTCTGATAATGGGGCCCTTTTTTTCGCTCAGAAGCGATCTATTTGGGGGCATACTTCACGAAACAAGAACACGTCAAACCGCCCCTATTAGACCGCAAGATGAATGTTATAACAAAGAAATCAATTAATGCGCCTTTATTAAATCGCTATTCTTATTATACGAATACATTTAACGCCGGCGACGAGTGCCTTCAACCGCGTCCAGGGGACCCGTGAGCACGACGTTAGAAAGAGACAGACGTCTGGGAGGACAATTAGGGTTAAACAGTGGAAGTTGGCCGAAAAGAGTTTTCGCCTTTCCAGCGCTGAAAGGAGGCAAAGATTTTTCTGATAATGGGGCCCTTTTTTTCGCTCAGAAGCGGTCTATTTGGGGGAATACTTCACGAAACAAGAACACGTCAAACCGCCCCTTTTAGACCGCAAGATGAATGTTATAACAAAGAAATCAATTAATGCGCCTTTATTAAATCGCTATTCTTATTATACGAATACATTTAACGCCGGCGACGAGTGCCTTCAACCGCGTCCAGGGGACCCGTGAGCACGACGTTAGAAAGAGACAGACGTCTGGGAGGACAATTAGGGTGAAACAGTGGAAGTTGGCCGAAAAGAGTTTTTGCCTTACCAGCGCTGAAAGGAGGCAAAGATTTTTCTGATAATGGGGCCCTTTTTTTCGCTCAGAAGCGGTCTATTTGGGGGAATACTTCACGAAACAAGAACACGTCAAACCGCCCCTTTTAGACCGCAAGATGAATGTTATAACAAAGAAATCAATTAATGCGCCTTTATTAAATCGCTATTCTTATTATACGAATACATTTAACGCCGGCGACGAGTGCCTTCAACCGCGTCCAGGGGACCCGTGAGCACGACGTTAGAAAGAGACAGACGTCTGGGAGGACAATTAGGGTGAAACAGTGGAAGTTGGCCGAAAAGAGTTTTTGCCTTACCAGCGCTGAAAGGAGGCAAAGATTTTTCTGATAATGGGGCCCTTTTTTTCGCTCAGAAGCGGTCTATTTGGGGGAATACTTCACGAAACAAGAACACGTCAAACCGCCCCTTTTAGACCGCAAGATGAATGTTATAACAAAGAAATCAATTAATGCGCCTTTATTAAATCGCTATTCTTATTATACGAATACATTTAACGCCGGCGACGAGTGCCTTCAAACGCGTCCAGGGGACCCGTGAGCACGACGTTAGAAAGAGACAGACGTCTGGGAGGACAATTAGGGTGAAACAGTGGAAGTTGGCCGAAAAGAGTTTTTGCCTTACCAGCGCTGAAAGGAGGCAAAGATTTTTCTGATAATGGGGCCCTTTTTTTCGCTCAGAAGCGGTCTATTTGGGGGAATACTTCACGAAACAAGAACACGTCAAACCGCCCCTTTTAGACCGCAAGATGAATGTTATAACAAAGAAATCAATTAATGCGCCTTTATTAAATCGCTATTCTTATTATACGAATACATTTAACGCCGGCGACGAGTGCCTTCAAACGCGTCCAGGGGACCCGTGAGCACGACGTTAGAAAGAGACAGACGTCTGGGAGGACAATTAGGGGTAAACAGTGGAAGTTGGCCGAAAAGAGTTTTTGCCTTACCAGCGCTGAAAGGAGGCAAAGATTTTTCTGATAATGGGGCCCTTTTTTTCGCTCAGAAGCGGTCTATTTCGGGGCATACTTCACGAAACAAGAACACGTCAAACCGCCCCTTTTAGACCGCAAGATGAATGTTATAACAAAGAAATCAATTAATGCGCCTTTATTAAATCGCTATTCTTATTATACGAATACATTTAACGCCGGCGACGAGTGCCTTCAACCGCGTCCAGGGGACCCGTGAGCACGACGTTAGAAAGAGACAGACGTCTGGGAGGACAATTAGGGGTAAACAGTGGAAGTTGGCCGAAAAGAGTTTTCGCCTTACCAGCGCTGAAAGGAGGCAAAGATTTTTCTGATAATGGGGCCCTTTTTTTCGCTCAGAAGCGATCTATTTCGGGGCATACTTCACGAAACAAGAACACGTCAAACCGCCCCTTTTAGACCGCAAGATGAATGTTATAACAAAGAAATCAATTAATGCGCCTTTATTAAATCGCTCTTCTTATTATACGAATACATTTAACGCCGGCGACGAGTGCCTTCAACCGCGTCAAGGGGACCCGTGAGCACGACGTTAGAAAGAGACAGACGTCTGGGAGGACAATTAGGGGTAAACAGTGGAAGTTGGCCGAAAAGAGTTTTCGCCTTACCAGCGCTGAAAGGAGGCAAAGATTTTTCTGATAATGGGGCCCTTTTTTTCGCTCAGAAGCGGTCTATTTCGGGGCATACTTCACGAAACAAGAACACGTCAAACCGCCCCTTTTAGACCGCAAGATGAATGTTATAACAAAGAAATCAATTAATGCGCCTTTATTAAATCGCTCTTCTTATTATACGAATACATTTAACGCCGGCGACGAGTGCCTTCAACCGCGTCAAGGGGACCCGTGAGCACGACGTTAGAAAGAGACAGACGTCTGGGAGGACAATTAGGGGTAAACAGTGGAAGTTGGCCGAAAAGAGTTTTCGCCTTACCAGCGCTGAAAGGAGGCAAAGATTTTTCTGATAATGGGGCCCTTTTTTTCGCTCAGAAGCGATCTATTTCGGGGCATACTTCACGAAACAAGAACACGTCAAACCGCCCCTTTTAGACCGCAAGATGAATGTTATAACAAAGAAATCAATTAATGCGCCTTTATTAAATCGCTCTTCTTATTATACGAATACATTTAACGCCGGCGACGAGTGCCTTCAACCGCGTCAAGGGGACCCGTGAGCACGACGTTAGAAAGAGACAGACGTCTGGGAGGACAATTAGGGGTAAACAGTGGAAGTTGGCCGAAAAGAGTTTTCGCCTTACCAGCGCTGAAAGGAGGCAAAGATTTTTCTGATAATGGGGCCCTTTTTTTCGCTCAGAAGCGGTCTATTTCGGGGCATACTTCACGAAACAAGAACACGTCAAACCGCCCCTTTTAGACCGCAAGATGAATGTTATAACAAAGAAATCAATTAATGCGCCTTTATTAAATCGCTCTTCTTATTATACGAATACATTTAACGCCGGCGACGAGTGCCTTCAACCGCGTCAAGGGGACCCGTGAGCACGACGTTAGAAAGAGACAGACGTCTGGGAGGACAATTAGGGGTAAACAGTGGAAGTTGGCCGAAAAGAGTTTTCGCCTTACCAGCGCTGAAAGGAGGCAAAGATTTTTCTGATAATGGGGCCCTTTTTTTCGCTCAGAAGCGATCTATTTCGGGGCATACTTCACGAAACAAGAACACGTCAAACCGCCCCTTTTAGACCGCAAGATGAATGTTATAACAAAGAAATCAATTAATGCGCCTTTATTAAATCGCTCTTCTTATTATACGAATACATTTAACGCCGGCGACGAGTGCCTTCAACCGCGTCAAGGGGACCCGTGAGCACGACGTTAGAAAGAGACAGACGTCTGGGAGGACAATTAGGGGTAAACAGTGGAAGTTGGCCGAAAAGAGTTTTCGCCTTACCAGCGCTGAAAGGAGGCAAAGATTTTTCTGATAATGGGGCCCTTTTTTTCGCTCAGAAGCGATCTATTTCGGGGCATACTTCACGAAACAAGAACACGTCAAACCGCCCCTTTTAGACCGCAAGATGAATGTTATAACAAAGAAATCAATTAATGCGCCTTTATTAAATCGCTCTTCTTATTATACGAATACATTTAACGCCGGCGACGAGTGCCTTCAACCGCGTCAAGGGGACCCGTGAGCACGACGTTAGAAAGAGACAGACGTCTGGGAGGACAATTAGGGGTAAACAGTGGAAGTTGGCCGAAAAGAGTTTTCGCCTTACCAGCGCTGAAAGGAGGCAAAGATTTTTCTGATAATGGGGCCCTTTTTTTCGCTCAGAAGCGATCTATTTCGGGGCATACTTCACGAAACAAGAACACGTCAAACCGCCCCTTTTAGACCGCAAGATGAATGTTATAACAAAGAAATCAATTAATGCGCCTTTATTAAATCGCTCTTCTTATTATACGAATACATTTAACGCCGGCGACGAGTGCCTTCAACCGCGTCCAGGGGACCCGTGAGCACGACGTTAGAAAGAGACAGACGTCTGGGAGGACAATTAGGGGTAAACAGTGGAAGTTGGCCGAAAAGAGTTTTCGCCTTACCAGCGCTGAAAGGAGGCAAAGATTTTTCTGATAATGGGGCCCTTTTTTTCGCTCAGAAGCGATCTATTTCGGGGCATACTTCACGAAACAAGAACACGTCAAACCGCCCCTTTTAGACCGCAAGATGAATGTTATAACAAAGAAATCAATTAATGCGCCTTTATTAAATCGCTCTTCTTATTATACGAATACATTTAACGCCGGCGACGAGTGCCTTCAACCGCGTCAAGGGGACCCGTGAGCACGACGTTAGAAAGAGACAGACGTCTGGGAGGACAATTAGGGGTAAACAGTGGAAGTTGGCCGAAAAGAGTTTTCGCCTTACCAGCGCTGAAAGGAGGCAAAGATTTTTCTGATAATGGGGCCCTTTTTTTCGCTCAGAAGCGGTCTATTTCGGGGCATACTTCACGAAACAAGAACACGTCAAACCGCCCCTTTTAGACCGCAAGATGAATGTTATAACAAAGAAATCAATTAATGCGCCTTTATTAAATCGCTCTTCTTATTATACGAATACATTTAACGCCGGCGACGAGTGCCTTCAACCGCGTCAAGGGGACCCGTGAGCACGACGTTAGAAAGAGACAGACGTCTGGGAGGACAATTAGGGGTAAACAGTGGAAGTTGGCCGAAAAGAGTTTTCGCCTTACCAGCGCTGAAAGGAGGCAAAGATTTTTCTGATAATGGGGCCCTTTTTTTCGCTCAGAAGCGGTCTATTTCGGGGCATACTTCACGAAACAAGAACACGTCAAACCGCCCCTTTTAGACCGCAAGATGAATGTTATAACAAAGAAATCAATTAATGCGCCTTTATTAAATCGCTCTTCTTATTATACGAATACATTTAACGCCGGCGACGAGTGCCTTCAACCGCGTCAAGGGGACCCGTGAGCACGACGTTAGAAAGAGACAGACGTCTGGGAGGACAATTAGGGGTAAACAGTGGAAGTTGGCCGAAAAGAGTTTTCGCCTTACCAGCGCTGAAAGGAGGCAAAGATTTTTCTGATAATGGGGCCCTTTTTTTCGCTCAGAAGCGGTCTATTTGGGGGAATACTTCACGAAACAAGAACACGTCAAACCGCCCCTTTTAGACCGCAAGATGAATGTTATAACAAAGAAATCAATTAATGCGCCTTTATTAAATCGCTCTTCTTATTATACGAATACATTTAACGCCGGCGACGAGTGCCTTCAACCGCGTCCAGGGGACCCGTGAGCACGACGTTAGAAAGAGACAGACGTCTGGGAGGACAATTAGGGGTAAACAGTGGAAGTTGGCCGAAAAGAGTTTTCGCCTTACCAGCGCTGAAAGGAGGCAAAGATTTTTCTGATAATGGGGCCCTTTTTTTCGCTCAGAAGCGGTCTATTTGGGGGAATACTTCACGAAACAAGAACACGTCAAACCGCCCCTTTTAGACCGCAAGATGAATGTTATAACAAAGAAATCAATTAATGCGCCTTTATTAAATCGCTCTTCTTATTATACGAATACATTTAACGCCGGCGACGAGTGCCTTCAACCGCGTCAAGGGGACCCGTGAGCACGACGTTAGAAAGAGACAGACGTCTGGGAGGACAATTAGGGGTAAACAGTGGAAGTTGGCCGAAAAGAGTTTTCGCCTTACCAGCGCTGAAAGGAGGCAAAGATTTTTCTGATAATGGGGCCCTTTTTTTCGCTCAGAAGCGATCTATTTCGGGGCATACTTCACGAAACAAGAACACGTCAAACCGCCCCTTTTAGACCGCAAGATGAATGTTATAACAAAGAAATCAATTAATGCGCCTTTATTAAATCGCTCTTCTTATTATACGAATACATTTAACGCCGGCGACGAGTGCCTTCAACCGCGTCCAGGGGACCCGTGAGCACGACGTTAGAAAGAGACAGACGTCGGGGAGGACAATTAGGGGTAAACAGTGGAAGTTGGCCGAAAAGAGTTTTCGCCTTACCAGCGCTGAAAGGAGGCAAAGATTTTTCTGATAATGAGGCCCTTTTTTTCGCTCAGAAGCGGTCTATTTGGGGGAATACTTCACGAAACAAGAACACGTCAAACCGCCCCTTTTAGACCGCAAGATGAATGTTATAACAAAGAAATCAATTAATGCGCCTTTATTAAATCGCTCTTCTTATTATACGAATACATTTAACGCCGGCGACGAGTGCCTTCAACCGCGTCCAGGGGACCCGTGAGCACGACGTTAGAAAGAGACAGACGTCTGGGAGGACAATTAGGGGTAAACAGTGGAAGTTGGCCGAAAAGAGTTTTTGCCTTACCAGCGCTGAAAGGAGGCAAAGATTTTTCTGATAATGAGGCCCTTTTTTTCGCTCAGAAGCGGTCTATTTGGGGGAATACTTCACGAAACAAGAACACGTCAAACCGCCCCTTTTAGACCGCAAGATGAATGTTATAACAAAGAAATCAATTAATGCGCCTTTATTAAATCGCTCTTCTTATTATACGAATACATTTAACGCCGGCGACGAGTGCCTTCAACCGCGTCCAGGGGACCCGTGAGCACGACGTTAGAAAGAGACAGACGTCTGGGAGGACAATTAGGGTTAAACAGTGGAAGTTGGCCGAAAAGAGTTTTCGCCTTACCAGCGCTGAAAGGAGGCAAAGATTTTTCTGATAATGAGGCCCTTTTTTTCGCTCAGAAGCGGTCTATTTGGGGGAATACTTCACGAAACAAGAACACGTCAAACCGCCCCTTTTAGACCGCAAGATGAATGTTATAACAAAGAAATCAATTAATGCGCCTTTATTAAATCGCTCTTCTTATTATACGAATACATTTAACGCCGGCGACGAGTGCCTTCAACCGCGTCAAGGGGACCCGTGAGCACGACGTTAGAAAGAGACAGACGTCTGGGAGGACAATTAGGGTTAAACAGTGGAAGTTGGCCGAAAAGAGTTTTCGCCTTTCCAGCGCTGAAAGGAGGCAAAGATTTTTCTGATAATGGGGCCCTTTTTTTCGCTCAGAAGCGATCTATTTCGGGGCATACTTCACGAAACAAGAACACGTCAAACCGCCCCTATTAGACCGCAAGATGAATGTTATAACAAAGTAATCAATTAATGCGCCTTTATTAAATCGCTCTTCTTATTATACGAATACATTTAACGCCGGCGACGAGTGCCTTCAACCGCGTCCAGGGGACCCGTGAGCACGACGTTAGAAAGAGACAGACGTCTGGGAGGACAATTAGGGTTAAACAGTGGAAGTTGGCCGAAAAGAGTTTTCGCCTTACCAGCGCTGAAAGGAGGCAAAGATTTTTCTGATAATGGGGCCCTTTTTTTCGCTCAGAAGCGATCTATTTGGGGGCATACTTCACGAAACAAGAACACGTCAAACCGCCCCTATTAGACCGCAAGATGAATGTTATAACAAAGTAATCAATTAATGCGCCTTTATTAAATCGCTATTCTTATTATACGAATACATTTAACGCCGGCGACGAGTGCCTTCAACCGCGTCCAGGGGACCCGTGAGCACGACGTTAGAAAGAGACAGACGTCTGGGAGGACAATTAGGGGTAAACAGTGGAAGTTGGCCGAAAAGAGTTTTTGCCTTACCAGCGCTGAAAGGAGGCAAAGATTTTTCTGATAATGAGGCCCTTTTTTTCGCTCAGAAGCGGTCTATTTGGGGGAATACTTCACGAAACAAGAACACGTCAAACCGCCCCTTTTAGACCGCAAGATGAATGTTATAACAAAGAAATCAATTAATGCGCCTTTATTAAATCGCTCTTCTTATTATACGAATACATTTAACGCCGGCGACGAGTGCCTTCAACCGCGTCCAGGGGACCCGTGAGCACGACGTTAGAAAGAGACAGACGTCTGGGAGGACAATTAGGGTTAAACAGTGGAAGTTGGCCGAAAAGAGTTTTCGCCTTTCCAGCGCTGAAAGGAGGCAAAGATTTTTCTGATAATGGGGCCCTTTTTTTCGCTCAGAAGCGATCTATTTCGGGGCATACTTCACGAAACAAGAACACGTCAAACCGCCCCTTTTAGACCGCAAGATGAATGTTATAACAAAGAAATCAATTAATGCGCCTTTATTAAATCGCTCTTCTTATTATACGAATACATTTAACGCCGGCGACGAGTGCCTTCAACCGCGTCCAGGGGACCCGTGAGCACGACGTTAGAAAGAGACAGACGTCTGGGAGGACAATTAGGGTTAAACAGTGGAAGTTGGCCGAAAAGAGTTTTCGCCTTTCCAGCGCTGAAAGGAGGCAAAGATTTTTCTGATAATGGGGCCCTTTTTTTCGCTCAGAAGCGATCTATTTCGGGGCATACTTCACGAAACAAGAACACGTCAAACCGCCCCTATTAGACCGCAAGATGAATGTTATAACAAAGTAATCAATTAATGCGCCTTTATTAAATCGCTATTCTTATTATACGAATACATTTAACGCCGGCGACGAGTGCCTTCAACCGCGTCCAGGGGACCCGTGAGCACGACGTTAGAAAGAGACAGACGTCTGGGAGGACAATTAGGGTTAAACAGTGGAAGTTGGCCGAAAAGAGTTTTCGCCTTTCCAGCGCTGAAAGGAGGCAAAGATTTTTCTGATAATGGGGCCCTTTTTTTCGCTCAGAAGCGATCTATTTCGGGGCATACTTCACGAAACAAGAACACGTCAAACCGCCCCTTTTAGACCGCAAGATGAATGTTATAACAAAGAAATCAATTAATGCGCCTTTATTAAATCGCTCTTCTTATTATACGAATACATTTAACGCCGGCGACGAGTGCCTTCAACCGCGTCCAGGGGACCCGTGAGCACGACGTTAGAAAGAGACAGACGTCTGGGAGGACAATTAGGGTTAAACAGTGGAAGTTGGCCGAAAAGAGTTTTCGCCTTTCCAGCGCTGAAAGGAGGCAAAGATTTTTCTGATAATGGGGCCCTTTTTTTCGCTCAGAAGCGATCTATTTGGGGGCATACTTCACGAAACAAGAACACGTCAAACCGCCCCTATTAGACCGCAAGATGAATGTTATAACAAAGTAATCAATTAATGCGCCTTTATTAAATCGCTATTCTTATTATACGAATACATTTAACGCCGGCGACGAGTGCCTTCAACCGCGTCCAGGGGACCCGTGAGCACGACGTTAGAAAGAGACAGACGTCTGGGAGGACAATTAGGGTTAAACAGTGGAAGTTGGCCGAAAAGAGTTTTCGCCTTTCCAGCGCTGAAAGGAGGCAAAGATTTTTCTGATAATGGGGCCCTTTTTTTCGCTCAGAAGCGATCTATTTCGGGGCATACTTCACGAAACAAGAACACGTCAAACCGCCCCTTTTAGACCGCAAGATGAATGTTATAACAAAGAAATCAATTAATGCGCCTTTATTAAATCGCTCTTCTTATTATACGAATACATTTAACGCCGGCGACGAGTGCCTTCAACCGCGTCCAGGGGACCCGTGAGCACGACGTTAGAAAGAGACAGACGTCTGGGAGGACAATTAGGGTTAAACAGTGGAAGTTGGCCGAAAAGAGTTTTCGCCTTTCCAGCGCTGAAAGGAGGCAAAGATTTTTCTGATAATGGGGCCCTTTTTTTCGCTCAGAAGCGATCTATTTGGGGGCATACTTCACGAAACAAGAACACGTCAAACCGCCCCTATTAGACCGCAAGATGAATGTTATAACAAAGTAATCAATTAATGCGCCTTTATTAAATCGCTATTCTGATTATACGAATACATTTAACGCCGGCGACGAGTGCCTTCAACCGCGTCCAGGGGACCCGTGAGCACGACGTTAGAAAGAGACAGACGTCTGGGAGGACAATTAGGGTTAAACAGTGGAAGTTGGCCGAAAAGAGTTTTCGCCTTTCCAGCGCTGAAAGGAGGCAAAGATTTTTCTGATAATGGGGCCCTTTTTTTCGCTCAGAAGCGATCTATTTGGGGGCATACTTCACGAAACAAGAACACGTCAAACCGCCCCTATTAGACCGCAAGATGAATGTTATAACAAAGAAATCAATTAATGCGCCTTTATTAAATCGCTATTCTTATTATACGAATACATTTAACGCCGGCGACGAGTGCCTTCAACCGCGTCCAGGGGACCCGTGAGCACGACGTTAGAAAGAGACAGACGTCTGGGAGGACAATTTGGGTTAAACAGTGGAAGTTGGCCGAAAAGAGTTTTCGCCTTACCAGCGCTGAAAGGAGGCAAAGATTTTTCTGATAATGGGGCCCTTTTTTTCGCTCAGAAGCGATCTATTTGGGGGCATACTTCACGAAACAAGAACACGTCAAACCGCCCCTATTAGACCGCAAGATGAATGTTATAACAAAGAAATCAATTAATGCGCCTTTATTAAATCGCTATTCTTATTATACGAATACATTTAACGCCGGCGACGAGTGCCTTCAACCGCGTCCAGGGGACCCGTGAGCACGACGTTAGAAAGAGACAGACGTCTGGGAGGACAATTAGGGTTAAACAGTGGAAGTTGGCCGAAAAGAGTTTTCGCCTTTCCAGCGCTGAAAGGAGGCAAAGATTTTTCTGATAATGGGGCCCTTTTTTTCGCTCAGAAGCGATCTATTTGGGGGCATACTTCACGAAACAAGAACACGTCAAACCGCCCCTATTAGACCGCAAGATGAATGTTATAACAAAGTAATCAATTAATGCGCCTTTATTAAATCGCTATTCTTATTATACGAATACATTTAACGCCGGCGACGAGTGCCTTCAACCGCGTCCAGGGGACCCGTGAGCACGACGTTAGAAAGAGACAGACGTCTGG
The DNA here is from genome assembly GCF_016920785.2 of Ixodes scapularis. NCBI lineage: Eukaryota > Metazoa > Arthropoda > Arachnida > Ixodida > Ixodidae > Ixodes > Ixodes scapularis. The sequence continues at coordinate 22,487 of NW_024610094.1, read as the reverse complement.
GAGGACAATTAGGGTTAAACAGTGGAAGTTGGCCGAAAAGAGTTTTCGCCTTACCAGCGCTGAAAGGAGGCAAAGATTTTTCTGATAATGGGGCCCTTTTTTTCGCTCAGAAGCGATCTATTTGGGGGCATACTTCACGAAACAAGAACACGTCAAAGCGCCCCTATTAGACCGCAAGATGAATGTTATAACAAAGTAATCAATTAATGCGCCTTTATTAAATCGCTATTCTTATTATACGAATACATTTAACGCCGGCGACGAGTGCCTTCAACCGCGTCCAGGGGACCCGTGAGCACGACGTTAGAAAGAGACAGACGTCTGGGAGGACAATTAGGGTTAAACAGTGGAAGTTGGCCGAAAAGAGTTTTCGCCTTTCCAGCGCTGAAAGGAGGCAAAGATTTTTCTGATAATGGGGCCCTTTTTTTCGCTCAGAAGCGATCTATTTGGGGGCATACTTCACGAAACAAGAACACGTCAAAGCGCCCCTATTAGACCGCAAGATGAATGTTATAACAAAGTAATCAATTAATGCGCCTTTATTAAATCGCTATTCTTATTATACGAATACATTTAACGCCGGCGACGAGTGCCTTCAACCGCGTCAAGGGGACTCGAGAGCACGACGTTAGAAAGAGACAGACGTCTGGGAGGACAATTAGGGTTAAACAGTGGAAGTTGGCCGAAAAAAGTTTTCGCCTTTCCAGCGCTGAAAGGAGGCAAATATTTTTCTGATAATGGGGCCCTTTTTTTCGCTCAGAAGCGATCTATTTGGGGGCATACTTCACGAAACAAGAACACGTCAAAGCGCCCCTATTAGACCGCAAGATGAATGTTATAACAAAGTAATCAATTAATGCGCCTTTATTAAATGGCTATTCTTATTATACGAATACATTTAACGCCGGCGACGAGTGCCTTCAACCGCGTCCAGGGGACCCGTGAGCACGACGTTAGAAAGAGACAGACGTCTGGTAGGACAATTAGGGTTAAACAGTGGAAGTTGGCCGAAAAAAGTTTTCGCCTTTCCAGCGCTGAAAGGAGGCAAATATTTTTCTGATAATGGGGCCCTTTTTTTCGCTCAGAAGCGATCTATTTGGGGGCATACTTCACGAAACAAGAACACGTCAAACCGCCCCTATTAGACCGCAAGATGAATGTTATAACAAAGTAATCAATTAATGCGCCTTTATTAAATGGCTATTCTTATTATACGAATACATTTAACGCCGGCGACGAGTGCCTTCAACCGCGTCCAGGGGACCCGTGAGCACGACGTTAGAAAGAGACAGACGCCTGGGAGGACAATTAGGGTTAAACAGTGGAAGTTGGCCGAAAAAAGTTTTCGCCTTTCCAGCGCTGAAAGGAGGCAAAGATTTTTCTGATAATGGGGCCCTTTTTTTCGCTCAGAAGCGATCTATTTGGGGGCATACTTCACGAAACAAGAACACGTCAAAGCGCCCCTATTAGACCGCAAGATGAATGTTATAACAAAGTAATCAATTAATGCGCCTTTATTAAATGGCTATTCTTATTATACGAATACATTTAACGCCGGCGACGAGTGCCTTCAACCGCGTCAAGGGGACTCGAGAGCACGACGTTAGAAAGAGACAGACGTCTGGGAGGACAATTAGGGTTAAACAGTGGAAGTTGGCCGAAAAAAGTTTTCGCCTTTCCAGCGCTGAAAGGAGGCAAAGATTTTTCTGATAATGGGGCCCTTTTTTTCGCTCAGAAGCGATCTATTTGGGGGCATACTTCACGAAACAAGAACACGTCAAAGCGCCCCTATTAGACCGCAAGATGAATGTTATAACAAAGTAATCAATTAATGCGCCTTTATTAAATCGCTATTCTTATTATACGAATACATTTAACGCCGGCGACGAGTGCCTTCAACCGCGTCAAGGGGACTCGAGAGCACGACGTTAGAAAGAGACAGACGTCTGGGAGGACAATTAGGGGTAAACAGTGGAAGTTGGCCGAAAAAAGTTTTCGCCTTTCCAGCGCTGAAAGGAGGCAAATATTTTTCTGATAATGGGGCCCTTTTTTTCGCTCAGAAGCGATCTATTTGGGGGCATACTTCACGAAACAAGAACACGTCAAAGCGCCCCTATTAGACCGCAAGATGAATGTTATAACAAAGTAATCAATTAATGCGCCTTTATTAAATGGCTATTCTTATTATACGAATACATTTAACGCCGGCGACGAGTGCCTTCAACCGCGTCCAGGGGACCCGTGAGCACGACGTTAGAAAGAGACAGACGTCTGGGAGGACAATTAGGGTTAAACAGTGGAAGTTGGCCGAAAAGAGTTTTCGCCTTACCAGCGCTGAAAGGAGGCAAAGATTTTTCTGATAATGGGGCCCTTTTTTTCGCTCAGAAGCGATCTATTTGGGGGCATACTTCACGAAACAAGAACACGTCAAAGCGCCCCTATTAGACCGCAAGATGAATGTTATAACAAAGTAATCAATTAATGCGCCTTTATTAAATCGCTATTCTTATTATACGAATACATTTAACGCCGGCGACGAGTGCCTTCAACCGCGTCAAGGGGACTCGAGAGCACGACGTTAGAAAGAGACAGACGTCTGGGAGGACAATTAGGGTTAAACAGTGGAAGTTGGCCGAAAAAAGTTTTCGCCTTTCCAGCGCTGAAAGGAGGCAAATATTTTTCTGATAATGGGGCCCTTTTTTTCGCTCAGAAGCGATCTATTTGGGGGCATACTTCACGAAACAAGAACACGTCAAAGCGCCCCTATTAGACCGCAAGATGAATGTTATAACAAAGTAATCAATTAATGCGCCTTTATTAAATGGCTATTCTTATTATACGAATACATTTAACGCCGGCGACGAGTGCCTTCAACCGCGTCCAGGGGACCCGTGAGCACGACGTTAGAAAGAGACAGACGTCTGGGAGGACAATTAGGGTTAAACAGTGGAAGTTGGCCGAAAAGAGTTTTCGCCTTACCAGCGCTGAAAGGAGGCAAAGATTTTTCTGATAATGGGGCCCTTTTTTTCGCTCAGAAGCGATCTATTTGGGGGCATACTTCACGAAACAAGAACACGTCAAAGCGCCCCTATTAGACCGCAAGATGAATGTTATAACAAAGTAATCAATTAATGCGCCTTTATTAAATCGCTATTCTTATTATACGAATACATTTAACGCCGGCGACGAGTGCCTTCAACCGCGTCAAGGGGACTCGAGAGCACGACGTTAGAAAGAGACAGACGTCTGGGAGGACAATTAGGGTTAAACAGTGGAAGTTGGCCGAAAAAAGTTTTCGCCTTTCCAGCGCTGAAAGGAGGCAAATATTTTTCTGATAATGGGGCCCTTTTTTTCGCTCAGAAGCGATCTATTTGGGGGCATACTTCACGAAACAAGAACACGTCAAAGCGCCCCTATTAGACCGCAAGATGAATGTTATAACAAAGTAATCAATTAATGCGCCTTTATTAAATGGCTATTCTTATTATACGAATACATTTAACGCCGGCGACGAGTGCCTTCAACCGCGTCCAGGGGACCCGTGAGCACGACGTTAGAAAGAGACAGACGTCTGGGAGGACAATTAGGGTTAAACAGTGGAAGTTGGCCGAAAAGAGTTTTCGCCTTACCAGCGCTGAAAGGAGGCAAAGATTTTTCTGATAATGGGGCCCTTTTTTTCGCTCAGAAGCGATCTATTTGGGGGCATACTTCACGAAACAAGAACACGTCAAAGCGCCCCTATTAGACCGCAAGATGAATGTTATAACAAAGTAATCAATTAATGCGCCTTTATTAAATCGCTATTCTTATTATACGAATACATTTAACGCCGGCGACGAGTGCCTTCAACCGCGTCCAGGGGACCCGTGAGCACGACGTTAGAAAGAGACAGACGTCTGGGAGGACAATTAGGGTTAAACAGTGGAAGTTGGCCGAAAAGAGTTTTCGCCTTACCAGCGCTGAAAGGAGGCAAAGATTTTTCTGATAATGGGGCCCTTTTTTTCGCTCAGAAGCGATCTATTTGGGGGCATACTTCACGAAACAAGAACACGTCAAAGCGCCCCTATTAGACCGCAAGATGAATGTTATAACAAAGTAATCAATTAATGCGCCTTTATTAAATGGCTATTCTTATTATACGAATACATTTAACGCCGGCGACGAGTGCCTTCAACCGCGTCCAGGGGACCCGTGAGCACGACGTTAGAAAGAGACAGACGTCTGGGAGGACAATTAGGGTGAAACAGTGGAAGTTGGCCGAAAAGAGTTTTCGCCTTACCAGCGCTGAAAGGAGGCAAAGATTTTTCTGATAATGGGGCCCTTTTTTTCGCTCAGAAGCGATCTATTTGGGGGCATACTTCACGAAACAAGAACACGTCAAAGCGCCCCTATTAGACCGCAAGATGAATGTTATAACAAAGTAATCAATTAATGCGCCTTTATTAAATGGCTATTCTTATTATACGAATACATTTAACGCCGGCGACGAGTGCCTTCAACCGCGTCCAGGGGACCCGTGAGCACGACGTTAGAAAGAGACAGACGTCTGGGAGGACAATTAGGGTTAAACAGTGGAAGTTGGCCGAAAAAAGTTTTCGCCTTTCCAGCGCTGAAAGGAGGCAAATATTTTTCTGATAATGGGGCCCTTTTTTTCGCTCAGAAGCGATCTATTTGGGGGCATACTTCACGAAACAAGAACACGTCAAAGCGCCCCTATTAGACCGCAAGATGAATGTTATAACAAAGTAATCAATTAATGCGCCTTTATTAAATCGCTATTCTTATTATACGAATACATTTAACGCCGGCGACGAGTGCCTTCAACCGCGTCAAGGGGACTCGAGAGCACGACGTTAGAAAGAGACAGACGTCTGGGAGGACAATTAGGGTTAAACAGTGGAAGTTGGCCGAAAAAAGTTTTCGCCTTTCCAGCGCTGAAAGGAGGCAAATATTTTTCTGATAATGGGGCCCTTTTTTTCGCTCAGAAGCGATCTATTTGGGGGCATACTTCACGAAACAAGAACACGTCAAAGCGCCCCTATTAGACCGCAAGATGAATGTTATAACAAAGTAATCAATTAATGCGCCTTTATTAAATGGCTATTCTTATTATACGAATACATTTAACGCCGGCGACGAGTGCCTTCAACCGCGTCCAGGGGACCCGTGAGCACGACGTTAGAAAGAGACAGACGTCTGGGAGGACAATTAGGGTTAAACAGTGGAAGTTGGCCGAAAAGAGTTTTCGCCTTACCAGCGCTGAAAGGAGGCAAAGATTTTTCTGATAATGGGGCCCTTTTTTTCGCTCAGAAGCGATCTATTTGGGGGCATACTTCACGAAACAAGAACACGTCAAAGCGCCCCTATTAGACCGCAAGATGAATGTTATAACAAAGTAATCAATTAATGCGCCTTTATTAAATCGCTATTCTTATTATACGAATACATTTAACGCCGGCGACGAGTGCCTTCAACCGCGTCAAGGGGACTCGAGAGCACGACGTTAGAAAGAGACAGACGTCTGGGAGGACAATTAGGGTTAAACAGTGGAAGTTGGCCGAAAAAAGTTTTCGCCTTTCCAGCGCTGAAAGGAGGCAAATATTTTTCTGATAATGGGGCCCTTTTTTTCGCTCAGAAGCGATCTATTTGGGGGCATACTTCACGAAACAAGAACACGTCAAAGCGCCCCTATTAGACCGCAAGATGAATGTTATAACAAAGTAATCAATTAATGCGCCTTTATTAAATGGCTATTCTTATTATACGAATACATTTAACGCCGGCGACGAGTGCCTTCAACCGCGTCCAGGGGACCCGTGAGCACGACGTTAGAAAGAGACAGACGTCTGGGAGGACAATTAGGGTTAAACAGTGGAAGTTGGCCGAAAAGAGTTTTCGCCTTACCAGCGCTGAAAGGAGGCAAAGATTTTTCTGATAATGGGGCCCTTTTTTTCGCTCAGAAGCGATCTATTTGGGGGCATACTTCACGAAACAAGAACACGTCAAAGCGCCCCTATTAGACCGCAAGATGAATGTTATAACAAAGTAATCAATTAATGCGCCTTTATTAAATCGCTATTCTTATTATACGAATACATTTAACGCCGGCGACGAGTGCCTTCAACCGCGTCAAGGGGACTCGAGAGCACGACGTTAGAAAGAGACAGACGTCTGGGAGGACAATTAGGGTTAAACAGTGGAAGTTGGCCGAAAAAAGTTTTCGCCTTTCCAGCGCTGAAAGGAGGCAAATATTTTTCTGATAATGGGGCCCTTTTTTTCGCTCAGAAGCGATCTATTTGGGGGCATACTTCACGAAACAAGAACACGTCAAAGCGCCCCTATTAGACCGCAAGATGAATGTTATAACAAAGTAATCAATTAATGCGCCTTTATTAAATGGCTATTCTTATTATACGAATACATTTAACGCCGGCGACGAGTGCCTTCAACCGCGTCCAGGGGACCCGTGAGCACGACGTTAGAAAGAGACAGACGTCTGGTAGGACAATTAGGGTTAAACAGTGGAAGTTGGCCGAAAAAAGTTTTCGCCTTTCCAGCGCTGAAAGGAGGCAAATATTTTTCTGATAATGGGGCCCTTTTTTTCGCTCAGAAGCGATCTATTTGGGGGCATACTTCACGAAACAAGAACACGTCAAACCGCCCCTATTAGACCGCAAGATGAATGTTATAACAAAGTAATCAATTAATGCGCCTTTATTAAATGGCTATTCTTATTATACGAATACATTTAACGCCGGCGACGAGTGCCTTCAACCGCGTCCAGGGGACCCGTGAGCACGACGTTAGAAAGAGACAGACGTCTGGTAGGACAATTAGGGTTAAACAGTGGAAGTTGGCCGAAAAAAGTTTTCGCCTTTCCAGCGCTGAAAGGAGGCAAATATTTTTCTGATAATGGGGCCCTTTTTTTCGCTCAGAAGCGATCTATTTGGGGGCATACTTCACGAAACAAGAACACGTCAAACCGCCCCTATTAGACCGCAAGATGAATGTTATAACAAAGTAATCAATTAATGCGCCTTTATTAAATGGCTATTCTTATTATACGAATACATTTAACGCCGGCGACGAGTGCCTTCAACCGCGTCCAGGGGACCCGTGAGCACGACGTTAGAAAGAGACAGACGTCTGGGAGGACAATTAGGGTTAAACAGTGGAAGTTGGCCGAAAAAGGTTTTCGCCTTACCAGCGCTGAAAGGAGGCAAAGATTTTTCTGATAATGGGGCCCTTTTTTTCGCTCAGAAGCGATCTATTTGGGGGCATACTTCACGAAACAAGAACACGTCAAAGCGCCCCTATTAGACCGCAAGATGAATGTTATAACAAAGTAATCAATTAATGCGCCTTTATTAAATCGCTATTCTTATTATACGAATACATTTAACGCCGGCGACGAGTGCCTTCAACCGCGTCAAGGGGACTCGAGAGCACGACGTTAGAAAGAGACAGACGTCTGGGAGGACAATTAGGGTTAAACAGTGGAAGTTGGCCGAAAAAAGTTTTCGCCTTTCCAGCGCTGAAAGGAGGCAAATATTTTTCTGATAATGGGGCCCTTTTTTTCGCTCAGAAGCGATCTATTTGGGGGCATACTTCACGAAACAAGAACACGTCAAAGCGCCCCTATTAGACCGCAAGATGAATGTTATAACAAAGTAATCAATTAATGCGCCTTTATTAAATGGCTATTCTTATTATACGAATACATTTAACGCCGGCGACGAGTGCCTTCAACCGCGTCCAGGGGACCCGTGAGCACGACGTTAGAAAGAGACAGACGTCTGGTAGGACAATTAGGGTTAAACAGTGGAAGTTGGCCGAAAAAAGTTTTCGCCTTTCCAGCGCTGAAAGGAGGCAAATATTTTTCTGATAATGGGGCCCTTTTTTTCGCTCAGAAGCGATCTATTTGGGGGCATACTTCACGAAACAAGAACACGTCAAACCGCCCCTATTAGACCGCAAGATGAATGTTATAACAAAGTAATCAATTAATGCGCCTTTATTAAATGGCTATTCTTATTATACGAATACATTTAACGCCGGCGACGAGTGCCTTCAACCGCGTCCAGGGGACCCGTGAGCACGACGTTAGAAAGAGACAGACGTCTGGTAGGACAATTAGGGTTAAACAGTGGAAGTTGGCCGAAAAAAGTTTTCGCCTTTCCAGCGCTGAAAGGAGGCAAATATTTTTCTGATAATGGGGCCCTTTTTTTCGCTCAGAAGCGATCTATTTGGGGGCATACTTCACGAAACAAGAACACGTCAAAGCGCCCCTATTAGACCGCAAGATGAATGTTATAACAAAGTAATCAATTAATGCGCCTTTATTAAATGGCTATTCTTATTATACGAATACATTTAACGCCGGCGACGAGTGCCTTCAACCGCGTCCAGGGGACCCGTGAGCACGACGTTAGAAAGAGACAGACGTCTGGTAGGACAATTAGGGTTAAACAGTGGAAGTTGGCCGAAAAAAGTTTTCGCCTTTCCAGCGCTGAAAGGAGGCAAATATTTTTCTGATAATGGGGCCCTTTTTTTCGCTCAGAAGCGATCTATTTGGGGGCATACTTCACGAAACAAGAACACGTCAAACCGCCCCTATTAGACCGCAAGATGAATGTTATAACAAAGTAATCAATTAATGCGCCTTTATTAAATGGCTATTCTTATTATACGAATACATTTAACGCCGGCGACGAGTGCCTTCAACCGCGTCCAGGGGACCCGTGAGCACGACGTTAGAAAGAGACAGACGTCTGGGAGGACAATTAGGGTTAAACAGTGGAAGTTGGCCGAAAAGAGTTTTCGCCTTTCCAGCGCTGAAAGGAGGCAAAGATTTTTCTGATAATGGGGCCCTTTTTTTCGCTCAGAAGCGATCTATTTGGGGGCATACTTCACGAAACAAGAACACGTCAAAGCGCCCCTATTAGACCGCAAGATGAATGTTATAACAAAGTAATCAATTAATGCGCCTTTATTAAATCGCTATTCTTATTATACGAATACATTTAACGCCGGCGACGAGTGCCTTCAAACGCGTCAAGGGGACTCGTGAGCACGACGTTAGAAAGAGACAGACGCCTGGGAGGACAATTAGGGGTAAACAGTGGAAGTTGGCCGAAAAGGGTTTTCGCCTTACCAGCGCTGAAAGGAGGCAAAGATTTTTCTGATAATGGGGCCCTTTTTTTCGCTCAGAAGCGATCTATTTGGGGGCATACTTCACGAAACAAGAACACGTCAAAGCGCCCCTATTAGACCGCAAGATGAATGTTATAACAAAGTAATCAATTAATGCGCCTTTATTAAATCGCTATTCTTATTATACGAATACATTTAACGCCGGCGACGAGTGCCTTCAAACGCGTCAAGGGGACTCGTGAGCACGACGTTAGAAAGAGACAGACGTCTGGGAGGACAATTAGGGGTAAACAGTGGAAGTTGGCCGAAAAGGGTTTTCGCCTTACCAGCGCTGAAAGGAGGCAAAGATTTTTCTGATAATGGGGCCCTTTTTTTCGCTCAGAAGCGATCTATTTGGGGGCATACTTCACGAAACAAGAACACGTCAAAGCGCCCCTATTAGACCGCAAGATGAATGTTATAACAAAGTAATCAATTAATGCGCCTTTATTAAATCGCTATTCTTATTATACGAATACATTTAACGCCGGCGACGAGTGCCTTCAAACGCGTCAAGGGGACTCGTGAGCACGACGTTAGAAAGAGACAGACGTCTGGGAGGACAATTAGGGGTAAACAGTGGAAGTTGGCCGAAAAGGGTTTTCGCCTTACCAGCGCTGAAAGGAGGCAAAGATTTTTCTGATAATGGGGCCCTTTTTTTCGCTCAGAAGCGATCTATTTGGGGGCATACTTCACGAAACAAGAACACGTCAAAGCGCCCCTATTAGACCGCAAGATGAATGTTATAACAAAGTAATCAATTAATGCGCCTTTATTAAATCGCTATTCTTATTATACGAATACATTTAACGCCGGCGACGAGTGCCTTCAAACGCGTCAAGGGGACTCGTGAGCACGACGTTAGAAAGAGACAGACGTCTGGGAGGACAATTAGGGGTAAACAGTGGAAGTTGGCCGAAAAGGGTTTTCGCCTTACCAGCGCTGAAAGGAGGCAAAGATTTTTCTGATAATGGGGCCCTTTTTTTCGCTCAGAAGCGATCTATTTGGGGGCATACTTCACGAAACAAGAACACGTCAAAGCGCCCCTATTAGACCGCAAGATGAATGTTATAACAAAGTAATCAATTAATGCGCCTTTATTAAATCGCTATTCTTATTATACGAATACATTTAACGCCGGCGACGAGTGCCTTCAAACGCGTCAAGGGGACTCGTGAGCACGACGTTAGAAAGAGACAGACGTCTGGGAGGACAATTAGGGTGAAACAGTGGAAGTTGGCCGAAAAGGGTTTTCGCCTTACCAGCGCTGAAAGGAGGCAAAGATTTTTCTGATAATGGGGCCCTTTTTTTCGCTCAGAAGCGATCTATTTGGGGGCATACTTCACGAAACAAGAACACGTCAAAGCGCCCCTATTAGACCGCAAGATGAATGTTATAACAAAGTAATCAATTAATGCGCCTTTATTAAATCGCTATTCTTATTATACGAATACATTTAACGCCGGCGACGAGTGCCTTCAAACGCGTCAAGGGGACTCGTGAGCACGACGTTAGAAAGAGACAGACGTCTGGGAGGACAATTAGGGGTAAACAGTGGAAGTTGGCCGAAAAGGGTTTTCGCCTTACCAGCGCTGAAAGGAGGCAAAGATTTTTCTGATAATGGGGCCCTTTTTTTCGCTCAGAAGCGATCTATTTGGGGGCATACTTGACGAAACAAGAACACGTCAAAGCGCCCCTATTAGACCGCAAGATGAATGTTATAACAAAGTAATCAATTAATGCGCCTTTATTAAATCGCTATTCTTATTATACGAATACATTTAACGCCGGCGACGAGTGCCTTCAAACGCGTCAAGGGGACTCGTGAGCACGACGTTAGAAAGAGACAGACGTCTGGGAGGACAATTAGGGGTAAACAGTGGAAGTTGGCCGAAAAGGGTTTTCGCCTTACCAGCGCTGAAAGGAGGCAAAGATTTTTCTGATAATGGGGCCCTTTTTTTCGCTCAGAAGCGATCTATTTGGGGGCATACTTCACGAAACAAGAACACGTCAAAGCGCCCCTATTAGACCGCAAGATGAATGTTATAACAAAGTAATCAATTAATGCGCCTTTATTAAATCGCTATTCTTATTATACGAATACATTTAACGCCGGCGACGAGTGCCTTCAAACGCGTCAAGGGGACTCGTGAGCACGACGTTAGAAAGAGACAGACGTCTGGGAGGACAATTAGGGTGAAACAGTGGAAGTTGGCCGAAAAGGGTTTTCGCCTTACCAGCGCTGAAAGGAGGCAAAGATTTTTCTGATAATGGGGCCCTTTTTTTCGCTCAGAAGCGATCTATTTGGGGGCATACTTCACGAAACAAGAACACGTCAAAGCGCCCCTATTAGACCGCAAGATGAATGTTATAACAAAGTAATCAATTAATGCGCCTTTATTAAATCGCTATTCTTATTATACGAATACATTTAACGCCGGCGACGAGTGCCTTCAAGCGCGTCAAGGGGACCCGTGAGCACGACGTTAGAAAGAGACAGACGTCTGGGAGGACAATTAAGGTCAAACAGTGGAAGTTGGCCGAAAAGGGTTTTCGCCTTACCAGCGCTGAAAGGAGGCAAAGATTTTTCTGATAATGGGGCCCTTTTTTTCGCTCAGAAGCGATCTATTTGGGGGCATACTTGACGAAACAAGAACACGTCAAAGCGCCCCTATTAGACCGCAAGATGAATGTTATAACAAAGTAATCAATTAATGCGCCTTTATTAAATCGCTATTCTTATTATACGAATACATTTAACGCCGGCGACGAGTGCCTTCAAGCGCGTCAAGGGGACCCGTGAGCACGACGTTAGAAAGAGACAGACGTCTGGGAGGACAATTAGGGTTAAACAGTGGAAGTTGGCCGAAAAGGGTTTTCGCCTTACCAGCGCTGAAAGGAGGCAAAGATTTTTCTGATAATGGGGCCCTTTTTTTCGCTCAGAAGCGATCTATTTGGGGGCATACTTCACGAAACAAGAACACGTCAAAGCGCCCCTATTAGACCGCAAGATGAATGTTATAACAAAGTAATCAATTAATGCGCCTTTATTAAATCGCTATTCTTATTATACGAATACATTTAACGCCGGCGACGAGTGCCTTCAACCGCGTCAAGGGGACCCGTGAGCACGACGTTAGAAAGAGACAGACGTCTGGGAGGACAATTAAGGTCAAACAGTGGAAGTTGGCCGAAAAGGGTTTTCGCCTTACCAGCGCTGAAAGGAGGCAAAGATTTTTCTGATAATGAGGCCCTTTTTTTCGCTCAGAAGCGATCTATTTGGGGGCATACTTCACGAAACAAGAACACGTCAAAGCGCCCCTATTAGACCGCAAGATGAATGTTATAACAAAGTAATCAATTAATGCGCCTTTATTAAATCGCTATTCTTATTATACGAATACATTTAACGCCGGCGACGAGTGCCTTCAAGCGCGTCAAGGGGACCCGTGAGCACGACGTTAGAAAGAGACAGACGTCTGGGAGGACAATTAAGGTCAAACAGTGGAAGTTGGCCGAAAAGGGTTTTCGCCTTACCAGCGCTGAAAGGAGGCAAAGATTTTTCTGATAATGGGGCCCTTTTTTTCGCTCAGAAGCGATCTATTTGGGGGCATACTTCACGAAACAAGAACACGTCAAAGCGCCCCTATTAGACCGCAAGATGAATGTTATAACAAAGTAATCAATTAATGCGCCTTTATTAAATCGCTATTCTTATTATACGAATACATTTAACGCCGGCGACGAGTGCCTTCAAGCGCGTCAAGGGGACCCGTGAGCACGACGTTAGAAAGAGACAGACGTCTGGGAGGACAATTAAGGTCAAACAGTGGAAGTTGGCCGAAAAGGGTTTTCGCCTTACCAGCGCTGAAAGGAGGCAAAGATTTTTCTGATAATGGGGCCCTTTTTTTCGCTCAGAAGCGATCTATTTGGGGGCATACTTCACGAAACAAGAACACGTCAAAGCGCCCCTATTAGACCGCAAGATGAATGTTATAACAAAGTAATCAATTAATGCGCCTTTATTAAATCGCTATTCTTATTATACGAATACATTTAACGCCGGCGACGAGTGCCTTCAACCGCGTCAAGGGGACCCGTGAGCACGACGTTAGAAAGAGACAGACGTCTGGGAGGACAATTAAGGTCAAACAGTGGAAGTTGGCCGAAAAGGGTTTTCGCCTTACCAGCGCTGAAAGGAGGCAAAGATTTTTCTGATAATGGGGCCCTTTTTTTCGCTCAGAAGCGATCTATTTGGGGGCATACTTCACGAAACAAGAACACGTCAAAGCGCCCCTATTAGACCGCAAGATGAATGTTATAACAAAGTAATCAATTAATGCGCCTTTATTAAATCGCTATTCTTATTATACGAATACATTTAACGCCGGCGACGAGTGCCTTCAAGCGCGTCAAGGGGACCCGTGAGCACGACGTTAGAAAGAGACAGACGTCTGGGAGGACAATTAGGGGTAAACAGTGGAAGTTGGCCGAAAAGGGTTTTCGCCTTACCAGCGCTGAAAGGAGGCAAAGATTTTTCTGATAATGAGGCCCTTTTTTTCGCTCAGAAGCGATCTATTTGGGGGCATACTTCACGAAACAAGAACACGTCAAAACGCCCCTATTAGACCGCAAGATGAATGTTATAACAAAGTAATCAATTAATGCGCCTTTATTAAATCGCTATTCTTATTATACGAATACATTTAACGCCGGCGACGAGTGCCTTCAAGCGCGTCAAGGGGACCCGTGAGCACGACGTTAGAAAGAGACAGACGTCTGGGAGGACAATTAGGGGTAAACAGTGGAAGTTGGCCGAAAAGGGTTTTCGCCTTACCAGCGCTGAAAGGAGGCAAAGATTTTTCTGATAATGGGGCCCTTTTTTTCGCTCAGAAGCGATCTATTTGGGGGCATACTTCACGAAACAAGAACACGTCAAAACGCCCCTATTAGACCGCAAGATGAATGTTATAACAAAGTAATCAATTAATGCGCCTTTATTAAATCGCTATTCTTATTATACGAATACATTTAACGCCGGCGACGAGTGCCTTCAAGCGCGTCAAGGGGACCCGTGAGCACGACGTTAGAAAGAGACAGACGTCTGGGAGGACAATTAGGGGTAAACAGTGGAAGTTGGCCGAAAAGGGTTTTCGCCTTACCAGCGCTGAAAGGAGGCAAAGATTTTTCTGATAATGAGGCCCTTTTTTTCGCTCAGAAGCGATCTATTTGGGGGCATACTTCACGAAACAAGAACACGTCAAAGCGCCCCTATTAGACCGCAAGATGAATGTTATAACAAAGTAATCAATTAATGCGCCTTTATTAAATCGCTATTCTTATTATACGAATACATTTAACGCCGGCGACGAGTGCCTTCAAGCGCGTCAAGGGGACCCGTGAGCACGACGTTAGAAAGAGACAGACGTCTGGGAGGACAATTAGGGGTAAACAGTGGAAGTTGGCCGAAAAGGGTTTTCGCCTTACCAGCGCTGAAAGGAGGCAAAGATTTTTCTGATAATGAGGCCCTTTTTTTCGCTCAGAAGCGATCTATTTGGGGGCATACTTCACGAAACAAGAACACGTCAAAACGCCCCTATTAGACCGCAAGATGAATGTTATAACAAAGTAATCAATTAATGCGCCTTTATTAAATCGCTATTCTTATTATACGAATACATTTAACGCCGGCGACGAGTGCCTTCAAGCGCGTCAAGGGGACCCGTGAGCACGACGTTAGAAAGAGACAGACGTCTGGGAGGACAATTAGGGGTAAACAGTGGAAGTTGGCCGAAAAGGGTTTTCGCCTTACCAGCGCTGAAAGGAGGCAAAGATTTTTCTGATAATGGGGCCCTTTTTTTCGCTCAGAAGCGGTCTATTTGGGGGCATACTTCACGAAACAAGAACACGTCAAAGCGCCCCTATTAGACCGCAAGATGAATGTTATAACAAAGTAATCAATTAATGCGCCTTTATTAAATCGCTATTCTTATTATACGAATACATTTAACGCCGGCGACGAGTGCCTTCAAGCGCGTCAAGGGGACCCGTGAGCACGACGTTAGAAAGAGACAGACGTCTGGGAGGACAATTAGGGGTAAACAGTGGAAGTTGGCCGAAAAGGGTTTTCGCCTTACCAGCGCTGAAAGGAGGCAAAGATTTTTCTGATAATGAGGCCCTTTTTTTCGCTCAGAAGCGATCTATTTGGGGGCATACTTCACGAAACAAGAACACGTCAAAGCGCCCCTATTAGACCGCAAGATGAATGTTATAACAAAGTAATCAATTAATGCGCCTTTATTAAATCGCTATTCTTATTATACGAATACATTTAACGCCGGCGACGAGTGCCTTCAAACGCGTCAAGGGGACCCGTGAGCACGACGTTAGAAAGAGACAGACGTCTGGGAGGACAATTAGGGGTAAACAGTGGAAGTTGGCCGAAAAGGGTTTTCGCCTTACCAGCGCTGAAAGGAGGCAAAGATTTTTCTGATAATGAGGCCCTTTTTTTCGCTCAGAAGCGGTCTATTTGGGGGCATACTTCACGAAACAAGAACACGTCAAAGCGCCCCTATTAGACCGCAAGATGAATGTTATAACAAAGTAATCAATTAATGCGCCTTTATTAAATCGCTATTCTTATTATACGAATACATTTAACGCCGGCGACGAGTGCCTTCAAGCGCGTCAAGGGGACCCGTGAGCACGACGTTAGAAAGAGACAGACGTCTGGGAGGACAATTAGGGGTAAACAGTGGAAGTTGGCCGAAAAGGGTTTTCGCCTTACCAGCGCTGAAAGGAGGCAAAGATTTTTCTGATAATGAGGCCCTTTTTTTCGCTCAGAAGCGATCTATTTGGGGGCATACTTCACGAAACAAGAACACGTCAAAGCGCCCCTATTAGACCGCAAGATGAATGTTATAACAAAGTAATCAATTAATGCGCCTTTATTAAATCGCTATTCTTATTATACGAATACATTTAACGCCGGCGACGAGTGCCTTCAAGCGCGTCAAGGGGACCCGTGAGCACGACGTTAGAAAGAGACAGACGTCTGGGAGGACAATTAGGGGTAAACAGTGGAAGTTGGCCGAAAAGGGTTTTCGCCTTACCAGCGCTGAAAGGAGGCAAAGATTTTTCTGATAATGGGGCCCTTTTTTTCGCTCAGAAGCGATCTATTTGGGGGCATACTTCACGAAACAAGAACACGTCAAAGCGCCCCTATTAGACCGCAAGATGAATGTTATAACAAAGTAATCAATTAATGCGCCTTTATTAAATCGCTATTCTTATTATACGAATACATTTAACGCCGGCGACGAGTGCCTTCAAGCGCGTCAAGGGGACCCGTGAGCACGACGTTAGAAAGAGACAGACGTCTGGGAGGACAATTAGGGGTAAACAGTGGAAGTTGGCCGAAAAGGGTTTTCGCCTTACCAGCGCTGAAAGGAGGCAAAGATTTTTCTGATAATGAGGCCCTTTTTTTCGCTCAGAAGCGATCTATTTGGGGGCATACTTCACGAAACAAGAACACGTCAAAGCGCCCCTATTAGACCGCAAGATGAATGTTATAACAAAGTAATCAATTAATGCGCCTTTATTAAATCGCTATTCTTATTATACGAATACATTTAACGCCGGCGACGAGTGCCTTCAAGCGCGTCAAGGGGACCCGTGAGCACGACGTTAGAAAGAGACAGACGTCTGGGAGGACAATTAGGGGTAAACAGTGGAAGTTGGCCGAAAAGGGTTTTCGCCTTACCAGCGCTGAAAGGAGGCAAAGATTTTTCTGATAATGAGGCCCTTTTTTTCGCTCAGAAGCGGTCTATTTGGGGGCATACTTCACGAAACAAGAACACGTCAAAGCGCCCCTATTAGACCGCAAGATGAATGTTATAACAAAGTAATCAATTAATGCGCCTTTATTAAATCGCTATTCTTATTATACGAATACATTTAACGCCGGCGACGAGTGCCTTCAAGCGCGTCAAGGGGACCCGTGAGCACGACGTTAGAAAGAGACAGACGTCTGGGAGGACAATTAGGGGTAAACAGTGGAAGTTGGCCGAAAAGGGTTTTCGCCTTACCAGCGCTGAAAGGAGGCAAAGATTTTTCTGATAATGAGGCCCTTTTTTTCGCTCAGAAGCGGTCTATTTGGGGGCATACTTCACGAAACAAGAACACGTCAAAGCGCCCCTATTAGACCGCAAGATGAATGTTATAACAAAGTAATCAATTAATGCGCCTTTATTAAATCGCTATTCTTATTATACGAATACATTTAACGCCGGCGACGAGTGCCTTCAAGCGCGTCAAGGGGACCCGTGAGCACGACGTTAGAAAGAGACAGACGTCTGGGAGGACAATTAGGGGTAAACAGTGGAAGTTGGCCGAAAAGAGTTTTCGCCTTACCAGCGCTGAAAGGAGGTAAATATTTTTCTGATAATGGGGCCCTTTTTTTCGCTCAGAAGCGGTCTATTTGGGGCATACTTCACGAAACAAGAACACGTCAAACCGCCCCTATTAGACCGCAAGATGAATGTTATAACAAAGTAATCAATTAATGCGCCTTTATTAAATCGCTATTCTTATTATACGAATACATTTAACGCCGGCGACGAGTGCCTTCAACCGCGTCAAGGGGACCCGTGAGCACGACGTTAGAAAGAGACAGACGTCTGGGAGGACAATTAGGGGTAAACAGTGGAAGTTGGCCGAAAAGAGTTTCCGCCTTACCAGCGCTGAAAGGAGGTAAATATTTTTCTGATAATGGGGCCCTTTTTTTCGCTCAGAAGCGGTCTATTTGGGGGCATACTTCACGAAACAAGAACACGTCAAAGCGCCCCTTTTAGACCGCAAGATGAATGTTATAACAAAGTAATCAATTAATGCGCCTTTATTAAATCGCTATTCTTATTATACGAATACATTTAACGCCGACGACGAGTGCCTTCAACCGCGTCCAGGGGACCCGTGAGCACGACGTTAGAAAGAGACAGACGTCTGGGAGGACAATTAGGGGTAAACAGAGGAAGTTGGCCGAAAAGAGTTTCCGCCTTACCAGCGCTGAAAGGAGGTAAATATTTTTCTGATAATGGGGCCCTTTTTTTCGCTCAGAAGCGGTCTATTTGGGGGCATACTTCACGAAACAAGAACACGTCAAACCGCCCCTTTTAGACCGCAAGATGAATGTTATAACAAAGTAATCAATTAATGCGCCTTTATTAAATCGCTATTCTTATTATACGAATACATTTAACGCCGACGACGAGTGCCTTCAACCGCGTCTAGGGGACCCGTGAGCACGACGTTAGAAAGAGACAGACGTCTGGGAGGACAATTAGGGGTAAACAGAGGAAGTTGGCCGAAAAGAGTTTCCGCCTTACCAGCGCTGAAAGGAGGTAAATATTTTTCTGATAATGGGGCCCTTTTTTTCGCTCAGAAGCGGTCTATTTGGGGGCATACTTCACGAAACAAGAACACGTCAAACCGCCCCTTTTAGACCGCAAGATGAATGTTATAACAAAGTAATCAATTAATGCGCCTTTATTAAATCGCTATTCTTATTATACGAATACATTTAACGCCGACGACGAGTGCCTTCAACCGCGTCCAGGGGACCCGTGAGCACGACGTTAGAAAGAGACAGACGTCTGGGAGGACAATTAGGGGTAAACAGAGGAAGTTGGCCGAAAAGAGTTTCCGCCTTACCAGCGCTGAAAGGAGGTAAATATTTTTCTGATAATGGGGCCCTTTTTTTCGCTCAGAAGCGGTCTATTTGGGGGCATACTTCACGAAACAAGAACACGTCAAAGCGCCCCTTTTAGACCGCAAGATGAATGTTATAACAAAGTAATCAATTAATGCGCCTTTATTAAATCGCTATTCTTATTATACGAATACATTTAACGCCGACGACGAGTGCCTTCAACCGCGTCTAGGGGACCCGTGAGCACGACGTTAGAAAGAGACAGACGTCTGGGAGGACAATTAGGGGTAAACAGAGGAAGTTGGCCGAAAAGAGTTTCCGCCTTACCAGCGCTGAAAGGAGGTAAATATTTTTCTGATAATGGGGCCCTTTTTTTCGCTCAGAAGCGGTCTATTTGGGGGCATACTTCACGAAACAAGAACACGTCAAACCGCCCCTTTTAGACCGCAAGATGAATGTTATAACAAAGTAATCAATTAATGCGCCTTTATTAAATCGCTATTCTTATTATACGAATACATTTAACGCCGACGACGAGTGCCTTCAACCGCGTCTAGGGGACCCGTGAGCACGACGTTAGAAAGAGACAGACGTCTGGGAGGACAATTAGGGGTAAACAGAGGAAGTTGGCCGAAAAGAGTTTCCGCCTTACCAGCGCTGAAAGGAGGTAAATATTTTTCTGATAATGGGGCCCTTTTTTTCGCTCAGAAGCGGTCTATTTGGGGGCATACTTCACGAAACAAGAACACGTCAAACCGCCCCTTTTAGACCGCAAGATGAATGTTATAACAAAGTAATCAATTAATGCGCCTTTATTAAATCGCTATTCTTATTATACGAATACATTTAACGCCGACGACGAGTGCCTTCAACCGCGTCTAGGGGACCCGTGAGCACGACGTTAGAAAGAGACAGACGTCTGGGAGGACAATTAGGGGTAAACAGAGGAAGTTGGCCGAAAAGAGTTTCCGCCTTACCAGCGCTGAAAGGAGGTAAATATTTTTCTGATAATGGGGCCCTTTTTTTCGCTCAGAAGCGGTCTATTTGGGGGCATACTTCACGAAACAAGAACACGTCAAACCGCCCCTTTTAGACCGCAAGATGAATGTTATAACAAAGTAATCAATTAATGCGCCTTTATTAAATCGCTATTCTTATTATACGAATACATTTAACGCCGACGACGAGTGCCTTCAACCGCGTCTAGGGGACCCGTGAGCACGACGTTAGAAAGAGACAGACGTCTGGGAGGACAATTAGGGGTAAACAGAGGAAGTTGGCCGAAAAGAGTTTCCGCCTTACCAGCGCTGAAAGGAGGTAAATATTTTTCTGATAATGGGGCCCTTTTTTTCGCTCAGAAGCGGTCTATTTGGGGGCATACTTCACGAAACAAGAACACGTCAAACCGCCCCTTTTAGACCGCAAGATGAATGTTATAACAAAGTAATCAATTAATGCGCCTTTATTAAATCGCTATTCTTATTATACGAATACATTTAACGCCGACGACGAGTGCCTTCAACCGCGTCTAGGGGACCCGTGAGCACGACGTTAGAAAGAGACAGACGTCTGGGAGGACAATTGGGGGAAAACAGAGGAAGTTGGCCGAAAAGAGTTTCCGCCTTACCAGCGCTGAAAGGAGGTAAATATTTTTCTGATAATGGGGCCCTTTTTTTCGCTCAGAAGCGGTCTATTTGGGGGCATACTTCACGAAACAAGAACACGTCAAACCGCCCCTTTTAGACCGCAAGATGAATGTTATAACAAAGTAATCAATTAATGCGCCTTTATTAAATCGCTATTCTTATTATACGAATACATTTAACGCCGACGACGAGTGCCTTCAACCGCGTCTAGGGGACCCGTGAGCACGACGTTAGAAAGAGACAGACGTCTGGGAGGACAATTAGGGGTAAACAGAGGAAGTTGGCCGAAAAGAGTTTCCGCCTTACCAGCGCTGAAAGGAGGTAAATATTTTTCTGATAATGGGGCCCTTTTTTTCGCTCAGAAGCGGTCTATTTGGGGGCATACTTCACGAAACAAGAACACGTCAAACCGCCCCTTTTAGACCGCAAGATGAATGTTATAACAAAGTAATCAATTAATGCGCCTTTATTAAATCGCTATTCTTATTATACGAATACATTTAACGCCGACGACGAGTGCCTTCAACCGCGTCTAGGGGACCCGTGAGCACGACGTTAGAAAGAGACAGACGTCTGGGAGGACAATTGGGGGAAAACAGAGGAAGTTGGCCGAAAAGAGTTTCCGCCTTACCAGCGCTGAAAGGAGGTAAATATTTTTCTGATAATGGGGCCCTTTTTTTCGCTCAGAAGCGGTCTATTTGGGGGCATACTTCACGAAACAAGAACACGTCAAACCGCCCCTATTAGACCGCAAGATGAATGTTATAACAAAGTAATCAATTAATGCGCCTTTATTAAATCGCTATTCTTATTATACGAATACATTTAACGCCGACGACGAGTGCCTTCAACCGCGTCTAGGGGACCCGTGAGCACGACGTTAGAAAGAGACAGACGTCTGGGAGGACAATTGGGGGAAAACAGAGGAAGTTGGCCGAAAAGAGTTTCCGCCTTACCAGCGCTGAAAGGAGGTAAATATTTTTCTGATAATGGGGCCCTTTTTTTCGCTCAGAAGCGGTCTATTTGGGGGCATACTTCACGAAACAAGAACACGTCAAACCGCCCCTTTTAGACCGCAAGATGAATGTTATAACAAAGTAATCAATTAATGCGCCTTTATTAAATCGCTATTCTTATTATACGAATACATTTAACGCCGACGACGAGTGCCTTCAACCGCGTCTAGGGGACCCGTGAGCACGACGTTAGAAAGAGACAGACGTCTGGGAGGACAATTGGGGGAAAACAGAGGAAGTTGGCCGAAAAGAGTTTCCGCCTTACCAGCGCTGAAAGGAGGTAAATATTTTTCTGATAATGGGGCCCTTTTTTTCGCTCAGAAGCGGTCTATTTGGGGGCATACTTCACGAAACAAGAACACGTCAAAGCGCCCCTTTTAGACCGCAAGATGAATGTTATAACAAAGTAATCAATTAATGCGCCTTTATTAAATCGCTATTCTTATTATACGAATACATTTAACGCCGACGACGAGTGCCTTCAACCGCGTCTAGGGGACCCGTGAGCACGACGTTAGAAAGAGACAGACGTCTGGGAGGACAATTAGGGGTAAACAGAGGAAGTTGGCCGAAAAGAGTTTCCGCCTTACCAGCGCTGAAAGGAGGTAAATATTTTTCTGATAATGGGGCCCTTTTTTTCGCTCAGAAGCGGTCTATTTGGGGGCATACTTCACGAAACAAGAACACGTCAAAGCGCCCCTTTTAGACCGCAAGATGAATGTTATAACAAAGTAATCAATTAATGCGCCTTTATTAAATCGCTATTCTTATTATACGAATACATTTAACGCCGACGACGAGTGCCTTCAACCGCGTCCAGGGGACCCGTGAGCACGACGTTAGAAAGAGACAGACGTCTGGGAGGACAATTGGGGGAAAACAGAGGAAGTTGGCCGAAAAGAGTTTCCGCCTTACCAGCGCTGA